>NC_088712.1:40985823-41090308 GCF_963576615.1 Watersipora subatra
GTGGTCAACAACTACAAAAGACCCTACTAAAAATGATTAGAGTAAAATAGGAGAAGGAAGATATGTCACAGAATTGAAAAGACAGTACCATCACAACTTTATTAAAAAATATATATATTGATATTAATGTAGGAACGTACTACTGTAATACTCATCAGGATCAATAAAGTGATGCCGCCAAATGAACTGCTTGAGACGCACTGTGGATTTGCAAGGGATGTATTACATCGGATATGGTATTCAGCCTTTGTCAAGTACATAGCCAATATCAGGTCGAAACCTGCCTTTGTAGGATGTTTTTAGTGATTTCACCAAGGCCTTCGATATAGTTTTGAGACAATGTATTTGGATAGTTCCGAAGAAATTACTCCGCTGTGACCAGATGATAAACCTGAGAAGACTCTTCCAATATAAACTGCTGGCTCAAAAGTTCAACTAAGTTTGGCTTCACAAAGATCTTTTTGTAAAAAACTCTGTCAAGCGGGGCTGTTTTAGCAGTAGTTACATTAGCGCTATGCTTGCATTTGCTTTTAAAAAACACAGCAAAAATTTACAACTAAACAAGACACGGTGCCAATATTTTTGGCATCTCTCAGTTCAAATCCAGATCAAGCACAAAAAATTTTAAGAGATATTTTTTTGCTGATGATAGTGCACTGATGTTTCTTTAACATGAGGACATGCGATTGCTTGAAGATTGAACTGTAAGAGCACTATCAAAATTCAGTTTAAAAATAAACAAAAAAGAACTGAATTTTAATATTTGAAGCTTCTGCATTCATTGTCTAATTCTACTGATATCCTGATATATAATAACCTGGTCAAACCCTGTATATGTTCAAGGTAGCTGAGTAGTACTCTATTAGGTGAAGCTAAAATTTATAAAGAACTTACAGCGATTGTTAGTTCATTTTGGTGACGGTCATCTAATTGTAACTGCCAAATTTTGCTTTAAAATTTTTCCAGGCAATAAGACCACTTCAAACTTTTTGATTAATCAAAAATGACAGAAAATTACCCATCATTTCCTATACAATTTATTAGAGTTTTGTGCAATTTCATTTTCAAGCTGATTAGTGAAATATCACCAGTAATTATCCTAATAATAAAAAATGTCTGTTCTTTGTTTTCAAACATCAATAAATACCAAGGAAAAAGTGTGCAGATTAATGATCATTGCAAAAAAATTAATATATGAAGTTAATCTCTTTGCCAATTTTACCCTCACAATATTTAATGACCGACTGATACGAAACCACTTTTATGTAATGTAGGTCAGTTTATTTTTAAGTTTAAAAACATGAGTAGTATAATCATTACCTACCACATCTTACTAATCGCTTTTGATTAAAATTTTAATTTTACAAAATAGTTTTTTGGCCGAAGGAAAAGCCTAGAAACAAATCGTAGGTCAAGATTAACACCAAAGCTTTTATCTCTGAGCTCTACTCAATCTGTTTGTTTAAGTAAAAATATACATTATTCATGCATTTCCACTTGTACTTATCTATTTCATCTAAATTTTTTCGCATATACTTAAGTGTTCATCAACCAAGAGGTGACAATCCTTTATTTAGTTTGTGAAAGAGCCTTGTGAAGATTGACCCGCAGGGTACCGTGACTAAAATGGAAGATTTTTCTGGCATTCCTGGGCTTAATGACAGCGGTGTATATTTGAACCTTATTTCCCAGATTGTTTATATTTCGGATTGTATAAGTTTGCAATAAATTCTCAATGTATTTTATTCAGATTTTTACTTCAAGTTCAGCATTGCTTCAAATAATACTTTTAGATGTTCTTTAAAGGTGATTTCAGCGGCAAAACGTACAACATGAACAAACCGTTATGATGAGCAAAAACCTGACTTTTTCTTGGTTCTTTATTCACTACATTAAAAAAGAAACCAGTGAAACTCTAACGACTCTAACAATTGCCTGACAGGCACAATATGCAAATGTCGAAGACACTAGAAAAGTAGTATGTGCGATGAAAGGTTTAAAAAATATATACTAATGCTAAACTTTAGTTATAACAAAACCAATTTAGTTGTAAAAGCCAAATAATGTTATTCAGTAAATGCAAACCATATTTTGTGATGCAAATAACACAAAAACCGTTGGTCAATTTTTAATATACAACACAAAAATATAATAGCCGTCTAACTTTTTACCAAAAGTACCAATGCAATGTTTTTATAGTTAAAATCTGTAGAATTATCATTTCAGCTCCATATTCACTGCAGTATAATATTAAATGATGCTCAATTTAACCAAAGTCTATTTACTGAAACATCATTTCACAAACACATTTTCAATCTAAGAACATACTAGAAAAACAGCCACAAAGGTAGTGCTTTACCGATTCTGTGATCGGCAAATGGCAAAACTAGTCTTTCGCCTGTGATGATTGTCTAAGTTGATCTTATGACAGGTTAGCTTCTCTTCATTTACACATTTCACAGTGTGTCTCAACATTTACGGTTTGGGATGAGCCTGTAAAATGGTAGAAACAACCGGTTTAGAGAGTATAATTTTATGAAGTTACTTTAAACACGCAGCCAGGAATATTATTACTCTTGTTTATATTTCTCATTCATTTCTTTAGTACCTCTACTCATACAGTGCAGAAATTGAAGAACTCTACTCATACTCACACTGCACAAGTTGAAGAACCGATAAATATTTTGCACACTCACACAACGGAAGGTACTACCTGAAGAGAAGGTAACTGTATAATTTAACCATATGTTTTTTTAAAGACGGCAAAATACGTCAAACAGTTAAGGAGCTGCAGGTTTAAAAAATTATCTTTGTACTCAACTGAGTATTTTTCTTAGGTGCCTAAATAGTAAGATGGGATAGAAATCATTATTTTGAAAAAACTGCATAATATTGGTCACATTAAAAATTACAGTGGTTAGAAAGCATAATAATCTTTTAGAAAGCTGGTTACTGGGAACTAGCAGTGGTAAAGTTAAAGGCTGATACAAACTAAAAAAATAATGGAATACATGGCTGATAAGATTAGTTTTAAGGTATCACTGTCTTCTTAGAGGATGTAAGATATATTTTAGCAAGATCTGTTGATAAAATAATACTCTTCATTTCTTAGTAATGGATACAATGTGTGCGCGTGTGTGTGTGCGCGCGTGCGTGCACGTGTGTGTGCGTGTGTCTTATTTTTATTAGCTAGCTTTCTATCAGTCTTATGAGAAGTCACAGCAGGCTAAGGAAATAAAAGTTAAGTTAAACTAAGTTAGGTTTTTTGTAGAATGAAGCATGATTAGAATGAGCAATAACTCAGTTGGTATTGCAAAATAAAAAGAGCACGGAACAACCAGCTCAACTCAATATATTTATAAAAAACGCAACTACTTTACATCTTGCTTCATGTAATGCTTAGCGTCAAACATGACCCTACATTGATACCCATAATAGCCGAGAGCCCACAAACCTATGCCATTTGATTATGACACAAAGCAACGCGATTTCACAGAGCCATTCTCTGTTTGTACAATTATTTTATCAAATGACAGCATTACAGTAAATGATGCGGAGTTATGTTTCGCAGTTAAGGCATCAACAACTTTCAATGTGACTACTATGCGCTGACAATTTGTGTCAACCAAGTAGTGAAGGCCAGTGAAATAAACTATCCTCACAGGTAATTGCCCCTCCACTGTTGTGTTGTGGAGCGAGTATCCAAAACAGATACCATTACGTTGTCATTTGTCGCTTTGTTTGGCCACTTATTACCCAAATTTGGAGAATTACATCCAAAAGGATGTTTGACTTGCTGACTGCAAATATGAACAACCCAATATGTATTTTATTACCACATTCACCAGCAGCATGACTACGTATTGAGCAAGCAAAGCGCTAGAGAAACTTCACCATGCTTAGCACATATACAAACCAGAGTATGATTGCCTTATCTAAATGCAAGCATTGTATATGCTTAACTTATCAACTCAGCTAACACAAGCTTATCAACATCGGCAATAGATATAAGCCGCATCGCAATATCAACCGGCAAACCGAACACAAATGCACACATTGACAATGGTTCTCCATTTGTCATTTGACCAATCAAAGTAACCAGCTTTTTTATGTCAGTTGAACAAACATCAACTGGTTTATTTTCTAACCTCACCTTATTTTTGAGTTTTCTTACGATGTAAAATAACCAATGCTAAGGACTATGTAAAACTCTCCTTTTATACTCTGAAAATCAATTTTCACTCATTTACATGGGTTTACATGCATCCACAGGTATGTAAATGCATACATGCGCACACATGCATACACAAACACACACATTTTTAGCAATTTTTTGCCAGGTCACTAAAATTAATTAAGCTCAAAACGTTATTTGGTTAACAAAAAATCAACCTCTTAAATACCCACTTACAGATTATCTGACTGATAATGAAAGATATCACATTAGTTGCTGTGCTCACTGCTACAGTAGTTAATGATAGATACACAAGTCTAGTTGAGTTGTTTTTGCATGTAGAGCATTGTGTTGTACATGACGTTTTGTTCAAGTTATGATTAACCTCTGCTTGTTTTGACATTTGTAATTGTACAATTGACAATTAAGTCATACAATGCATACAAGTCATTCATGTTCCTTAGACTACGTTTTATCACTAGGTTATGATTTTTAACTGTTCTAAAATTTGTTCTACTTACCTACAAATTATTATTTATCAAATGTTCAAGTGTACCATGTATTCTTTATCAACTATGTTCATAGAGGTAATCGACTACAAGCTAGGTTTTGGATGTGCATCATTTGTAAAAGAACAATTATAGACCGCTTAAAGCTGATTGCAAACAAGCAAACTTGCCGACTACGTAATCATCCACAAAAAATTAATAATCATAATAATAATAAGTAATCATCTACGAAATGCAGTAAAATGGGTTATTACTCAACTATTTCAAATTCTGGACTGCTCAGAGTTTAATGCTAACAAGCAGCAAAACTTGCCAACTATGCAACATCTGCTAAATATACTAAAATATGTTTTTACTTCAACTATTTTAACTGCTGGGCTTTCAGTTTTGATATTGAATTTTTGCAAAAAAATGTTCAGTATTACGAAGTTTTTGGCTCTGTTAACATGTTTAAGGATTTTCATGAGACTATGTATCTTTTACTAACACATTATTAATGCAGCTGAAATAGCTCTCGCTAAAATAACATGCCGTCGATGATTGATTACAAAAATATGATTTGGTTGTTGGGCATGCCATTGACAATTGATTTTAAAACTATGAGTTGTTTGTTGGTCATGAGTCAATAGTCAACAAACAAGTTTTGAATCTATTCATTTTACACTACTTGAAATTAATAGACTTCACAGTTTACTTTCACATCAAAAAATAAATTCCTGCTTTGAGCAAGTATATTTAAGAGTTTGAGTGCTTGAAAAAATATGATAATTTGTTTTTCTCTGTAAGTCCTTATACAATGTTCATGTAATGTCACATTTCTATTTAAGTGAAGCAGGCTGAAAACTAGGATTTGTAGTTTTTATTTTTGACAGTCATACGATTATACAAATTGTTTTGCTAAAAACCTATCAGTTCCTGTAGCGTTACTATTATTTCTTATTCCAAAATAACTGAATAGCTTCTATAGAAGTTTTTGACTACTATTACAGTTGCAATCAATTCCAATATAATGAAATAATTGTAAGCCCAGTTCGTATACAGTCCGACATCATCAAATAATTATGGGAGATACGCCATACAGTAGCAAAAGAGAGTATAAATCTAAGTCAAAGTACAACATATTTTGGTTGAAATAGTTAAAACACTGAAGGCAAATGATGTGTATCGTTAAAAATGTTACAATTACCAGTAGCTATTTTTTAGAGTTTTATATAAACTTGAATAGCACTTTGCAAAATAATTTTGCTTTTCATGCATTAAAAATAAAGTAAATAAAATTAAAATTGGCTCCGCACAGTGTAACCTCATTTCAATGCTACGTCCTTGGTCAACTATAAAATAGCAGTTTCTGTTACAGCACATAATACAAGCAAAATTGGTGGAATTATTTGGACACTTTATAGTAGGTATGTGGTTACACAATACTAGTCCTAGTAATTCAGTATTTGTAACTTTGCTTTACTGTATGTGCACATCCTTAAACTCACACAAGTTTACATAGTTAGTCTATGACTCATTATATATAAAGAGGGTGAGAGAACAAAGCATAGAGAGAACACATTTCATCAAAACTAAATATAGCCAACTATATAAACAAGTAATAATTAAATGTTAAACACACATATATCTACACAAAATTTCATTTTGAGAAGTCTCATTTTAAAAGAATGTTTGGCAGATGAAACTCACAAAAAATACTTGCCACACCAATAATCAACAAACTTGAAATATTTATAATAAATGGAGTAGATTTAGCTGTTGTTAATAGTGTTAGCTATAACTAAAAGAGTCAATTATGAAATGTAAAGAAAAACTCCATCTTCAACTAGCCTGAATTTATGAACATTAAACTTATAATTGTTTCTTGGAAAACTATTATTATATATTGCCTTGTAAAGACATATTATTTATATTCAAATCTTTATTTATATTATTTATTACAGAGTTGAATAACTTGTTTTAAGCGTTAAACTTCACTCATAAAACATGTCTTTTGGAAACTAAGTAGAGATTTAATTTATCTTTTTTTGGTTTATAACAAAACATGTAGTCTAGTCCCACCTACAGTTATACATAGATAGTGATTTTCACCAACCACACCCGATTTCATTGCAGAGTGTCTCAAAGCATGATAGTTCCACCATAGTGATATTTATAGGTTATCTTTTTATTAGTGAGACTTGAAACATTTTGGGTTGACATCTGAAAGCTTATAAGGTCAGATAAGATATAATTTTTTGACAATTCAGACTGATTCAGATCAAATAATTACAATTTGTTTTGTTGACTGTGAAATTGCTTTCTTTTTTTGATTTAATGAATTTTAGAAAAAATATTATAAGATTTAAAGATGTTATGTAAAGGGAGTATTATGATATGTCTATCGATGGACTTGTAGAGTTTATCTAGCTCATAGTAATAGGGAAGGTTGATGCATGGAGACTTCAACATTAATACATCAAAAAGTCAGATGATCTTAGACCTGGAGTTATGAAGCTGAGTTAGAAACTACTTATGACTATGGGATTCCCAAATACTCAGCTTTGCAACTACTTGCAGCCAATAGGTTGGCAATATGCCAATCTATTCATCAGCAGGGGCACACACACTTTTATGCATGAGCCTGCATGTTAAGATTTACTGTCAGCCGTATTAGTTGAGCCGCATTACTGAGGTAAGTCTTTATGTAACCTATTCCGGTAAATGCTGGCTCATATAATTAACTAACTGAATCAAGCTTATGGAACGCATTGAAAGATCATGAGAATAGTATGATGTATAAACAAGACACTCAACAGCTCAGTTAGGAGATTACTGCTTTATCCTGTCAACCAAACTATTGTGAACAAGATAGGCAGTCAATAGATGTAAAATGCATATTTAGGTAAGTATGGTTGCAGACTCTCATCTATAATTAAGAAATACTGGAAGCGTTTATTCCAATTACGTAAGCCTTGCCTATCATGTCTGGATTGAATATTACTTAATCAAAAATAATTGTTATTGCTAACAATGGTTGAATTGCCCCAAATGGAAAACTTTGGTTGAAATTAACTTGTTTTATTAATGAGAAGTTAAATGATAAATCTGATAGATAGAGGGGACTTTGCATTAATATTCACACAATGTGATTGAGATTGCAAAAGTCAGAACAAGTGAAACATGAGGAGTAACACAAATTTAATTAGGCTCAAAGAAAAGAGATCATTTGCCATTAGTACAAGTTAGACTATTTTACTTGTCAATCTAACCCTGTATACAAAACCTCTAGTATATATGTCTGAAGTGTGGTATCTTCATATCTTGTGTTCTAACTAAAACTTAAAACTGGATCATTAGTCAAGTTTTAGAAATTGCTGCTTACAGAAAATTTTTCTACCGAGTCCTTCGTTTTGCATTAAAGATTTTACGATATGCCATGCAATTTCAACTAACAGCTCAATCCTGAGTAAAATGATCTAAACAAACAGTACAAAGCTTTGTTAGTCTAGCTTTATTACTGTGACGATAGTCAAGATATGTAGGCTATAACATTTTTCCATAGTAATAAATGTTGTTTTCTAAGAGTACTTGACACTTCAGTGATTCTTATCTTCTTCAGCTAGAATGGGAACTTTTCAGTCGCTTGGCTACAAGCCACTTCAACAAATACGCATATTCATGATTCAGTTCTTGCCCCGGTGCGTTTTTACTGGTCATTTGCAAAAGAACACAGAAGGTTGTTAGTGCTGTTTTTAGTACCACTCAATTGACAGTAATGTCTCAACTAAAGACCAAATGATTTTGTTTATTGTACAGTACTAAAACATCTCATCTAAAAACACAGATTCGAGATTTTTGAACTTCAATTAAATTTTCGTCGCTAGTTATTTTAGTTATTTCACCACTGCCGACCACTTTATAAATTAACTTAGGAGCACCACACACTGGGCTCTAGGCAAATGAAACAAATACATATCAAATTTTCAAAATGGTGTCTGTGAATCCACATACTGTATCATACATTGTAGACCTTTTGGTCCCTGATCAATAGTTAGGCCAAACTAGGATGGCTTACCTTTGTCCTCAATATAATGATTCTTGTAAGCCTAAAACACTAGCTCATTAACGTGTTCATGTAGCAGCTTAGTGAGCTGAACTTAAAGAATTGGCAATTTCACTCGCAAACCGGCAGGTATGACTAGCTTACCCTCATATATCTGACACAATTTTCAAAACTGGAGAATTTGTTTCATGTTATGGGTTGCAAATGCTCAACAGCTGCTGTTTGGTTTACACTGAGTGGTTTTTTAAGGATTTCATGCATAACCACATCTAACCCGTCATCCTTTTAGGGCTAATAAATGGTATTGCTACCTCCTGCAAATCAGTAGTCCATGATTATGTTCTAGATAAAGTTTCTGCAAAGGTTAAATGTTTATCAGGCTTATACCCAAATTTTCTTGGACAAAAAATTGACTGGTTTCCCATCGTTGTTACTCAATATAAAAAGAAGCACTCGGAATCAATGAATACTTTTCATCAATCTGTGGGTTATCCATTTTGCCCAGTATAATATACCCTCTTTCTCCTGTACCACTTTAGGTAAGTCAGATATTGACACATCAGTGTATTGGCATACATTTATTGCTAAGTTTCATGAATACGTCAAGACTTGTCAACTAAATTGCTATCTTATGAGCCTCAGCCACAGATAAAAGTTTTAAGTCTGTGATAGCTTTTATGTTTTCCAGAGCCGCTTGTCATTCTTCATTATACTAAGCTGCACAAGTCTACGTTTCCTGTTCAAAAATTTGGTTGGTAAATTGGTATTCATAACCAGTCATCAGTATTTATTAAAGCACATCATAGTCTTCTCTATTGTCTACTGGTTTGTTTAAGAGCATCTACTAAGTTGATATAGAACTAAACTTTTCAATTCTGATTGCATGCTCTATTAACATGCCTTTATATTTTCAGTTAATACCGCCTTTTTTGCTTCCAGAGCAAGGTTCTTTCAGATAAGAGCCATCACAGTATTCTTGGTAACTCATCATACCACAGAACTTTATGTTGCTTATAACTTACCATGTCCAAAGTTTTTTCTTCATTTAACTCATATCATTGGAGTTTTGCTATTAATCTTTTGCATTTGAATAGCTGCTTGACCTGATCTTATGTATTATTAAATTTGTTATTTAACTCGGAAGTGTTTCTACTGAAAAAAAGTTTTTAGTTTCTGTCAATTCTTATGGTGATCTGCAAAATTTGATTCTTTGGGCTCTTTGGTTTTCAGCGCCGCCAATTCAGTAATTTCTTAATGATTTGACCTACCCAATCAATTATCAGTTAATCCAATGTGGTGTTTTTTATGCTGCTTACAATGCTATGTTATATTTTTAAGTTAGTCTAATAATTAATTGTTCGTGGATAGTCTGAAAGTGTACTCAGTTTACATACTCCAAAGTCAAAAAACTATTACGGTCTAAATTTCCAAAGTCAGGAAATGGAATAGCTTAGTTGCTTGGCATACCAAAAGTAAATGGTAGCAATAACTCTAAAGTATAGGTAACTTTGAAAGCAATTTCAACAAAAAAAAATTAAAAAACTAGAAAGATGTATTTTTAATAATTATTAACAAAAGTAAATGAAGTACAACAAATTAAATTTACTTCACTCGTTAAAAGGCCTATTTTGACAATTTGAATTTTTCAAACATCTGAACGGTGACTTTCAAGCTATTGCTATCTTTGCAAATTACTGAGGATACAAAGGTTTTTAACAGCGATGGTTGTCTGTCTATGGCCAACAACGTTGGTCTAGCAAGTATAATTTATGCACATTAAGGCAGGGTTTAATTTCAAATATAGCCACTAATGGCGTCAAAAAGGCTAATGTATTTTACCCTCTCCGCCCTTTCAGTTTGCATTTTGACCAAACTATCAAAACAGATTTGTTTGTCCTCCTAAAGGTGCATGCTTAAAGTTTTTTAATTGCTTTGTCTAAGAAAAGAAATGGAGAAAGTTAAAAATATTCAAACAATAAATGTGTTAAGCATAAGCATTAAAGCAGAACTACAACAAGGAACCTGTTTTCTTCTACATACAAAGAGCTGCCAATAGTACTATACTATAGCTTATTTGATGAAACCTAAAATTTAAATCCTTTGACACAGCAAACTATTCAAAATTTTCCTAGGTTGAGTATCTCTCGTTACATTGTAGGTCATATTTCCAGATAATGACTTGTTTGATGTTGCTCGCTGTTGTTTTAAGTACAGAATAAACGAAAATATCGCAGTGCACTGATAGGCAGACAGAATATACCTTCCTTGATTGTCAAACAAATCGAAGTTTAACTGATGGATGCTATTATCTTGTCCACTTTGCCCACTTCAGACCATGCAACAAAGTCTGTGATTGTGTAAAAATGTGGTCAAGAGATGAAGAGAGATGTCACGCTTATTGTCCAGGTCAGTTGCAACTGTAAAGGCACATATTTCAGTTCTGTGTCAAAAAACATTATCAACTGGTGAAAATGTATAAACTAATTTTTTTGAATGTTTACTTATTTCATAAAAGTTTGAATAAGAAAAGTAGTGCAACTAGTGCCTGCTGGGAACCAGCAGGCCGGTGAGAGTCATCAGCAATTTTTTACCGGTGGTGGCAAATGGCTAAACTCAGCAAGTTGAACTTTTCAACAGTTTCCGTCATAGGTTGCTGGATGTCGCCGATAGTGAGAATCGTGTACAGGCGACTGGCGCACCAAAAATGCATTGCATGTTTGAGCTGCTTAATTACGCAATTTTGGTTAATTTGTATTTCTGATCAAGTTAAAAGAGTTATTACGACCTTGACCTGAAAGCAGATGTTTTATATTACTTTCATGCAAAAAATAGTGTTATTTAGGAGCAGACGATTTTTTAATTGGGTGGTCTGTGCTGGTATTGGAGCTGCCGAGAACACGCCGTCTCTTTAGGTACTACCATAGATTGACGGCACACCAACGACTGTTCAAGGTTGGGTGAGATACGTAGCTCTTTATCAATCTATTAGCACGTTGAGCGATAATTTTTTTATGCTTATTAAAGTTTTCATTTTGTTTTTTTGGGCTAGTGAGCATGCAGAGTCATTAACTTTATATAACTTGCTAAACTTAATCAATGTTTGAGTTTTCTATTTTAGTTATTTTATAAAGGTCTCATACAAACAACATAAAATTAGCAATTTTCTGTTTCAATGTTTAAGTTTAGATCTTAATTTTTATTTCTACTATTGTTCTTATACCTTGCAACTCTACTCACTGGAGAACGTTTTGTTTTATACCCGACAATCATGACTTGAAATGTGTTTAAACCAAAATTTGCACCCAACTTGCTTGAATTTGTCTCAATAAAACTTCATACTCTAAAGTTTATCTGCTGACAATGCATCATTGCTTTATAGTTTTTAGTGTGTAGCAAAAGCTCAAGCAGGTGAATTCTCTCAAATTGCCAAATTTTTGTTATAAGTTTGTGAAATTAAGCATCAATTTAGTTCCTAACTTGACAGACTTCAAGTCAAACTTCATTGTGCATCACTTATGAAATAAGCTGATGCATTCTCCTACTTTTGGTAAAGAGCGAGAAGAAAAAAGTAATTTTTTCAATTAAAATCAGCTTCAGAAACTTTATATGAGTGACTCAACAAAATTAAAGTTTTGAAACTGTAAAAAATTAAGATAAAAAGCCAAGTTATAATCCTTTTCATTCCTATTTTTATCTAATACCTTAAAAGCTATTTGTGAGTTTTCATATTTATCTTTAAATTAATTCGCAAAATAAATTATTTTACTCATACTAGGTGCTTGCAACTTTGTTATAGCAACACATTTCAATGTAGTTCAAAACTAGAATTAAAGAAACAAGTTTTATTACTGACAAGGTGACTTCATAGTCAAAACTACACATGCTTTGAGCACTCAAGACATTAAACTATTATTTTTATGCTAGTTTATCACGCCAAAAATTAAGAAGCGGACGGAGAGGCGGATGCAAAAGCAGACGCAGAGGCAAAGGCAGAGACAGAGACAAAGGCAGAAACAGAGGTAGACGAAAACCCAGATGGCGACGTAGACGCAGGCACACAGACACACAGGCTCACTTTGAGAAATAAATATAGATAGATACAAAAAGGAAATGCAAACCGAGAGCTTAAAACTGGGCGTTTAACTTTTTGCGCAAAATATCAATCTAAGCTTTTAAAATGCGGAAGAAAGAAATGCAATAAATGCAAGAAACTGTTGAAAACAATCATATAAAAATAATCAACATAATTATAGTCGGTCTCTGCTATAAATTAACTTTAATTTGATGAAATACAAAATTATGATTATAGTGCAACTGGTATAAAAAAGAGGAATAAGAAAAAATAAAGGTTTATTCGACCATAACCAAAAATGTGGCTAAAGGTAAGAGTTTTGAAGGTGATCATGAGTGCACTGCCCCTTCTGTCACTGTCAAACATTCAGAGGTAACATTGGCAAAAAAGTATACTTTCATTCTCTTCTTGAAAAATTGTCATCCTTCAATGTATCGAACTCTAAATTCTCTAAGATCTACTCCCTCTCTCCTACTTCCTGTACTGGAAGTTCTAAAACATACAGCAATTATTAGTTTAGATAACACTTGCATTAATTTCAAAACTTTTGTAATACTTTGAATCCAAAACCATTTAGATAGCTTAGCAGCCTTAGATTAAGGGTGTTTAATTCAATTATTTAAATTTGTTGTATTTTGTATTAAGAACTCAATTAATTTACTCTTTACTCAGAAACTGTTACAAATAATTCTTGAACACTAACAAGCAATAGACTCATAATAATGCAATTAATAAAAATAAATCAATATATGGCATTTATAGCAGATTCCTTTGTATTCTCTATAAGAGACTGCAGTAGGTTAATAATAATTTGTAACTTGTTCGAGGAAATGGTAAAACATTGTTCATAACTGATCTAAATGAATAGCTTTATTGAAATTCAACATACTCTAGATTTCAAATGCTAAGTTATGCCAATTACAAAATAATATATTGTATGATACAAGGTGTTGCCTTTCTGTTTTACAATGAAATGAAAGAAATTCTCAATTATTATAACTGTTAAAATTGATCAGTTGCTGACAATGTTATTTTATTCAACTGCATGTGACTGTATTTTTGTTATCACAGAGGATTTTTTCTATTTATTTATATTTTATACAAAATGCAGCGCAAGAGAAATTAAATTATATTCAAATGCCAAAGCGTTCAGTTGATAACATCAAATACTGAACATTAAATGTGTGGGAATTAAAAGCTTTATGTTATTAGACACAAAAAAGTTATCTTGACACATTCAGCTGTTAGCAAACTGTTTATATATACTTTAGCTAATGCTTCCCTTAAAATGTTTCTGTTTAATTAATAAGATTTTCCACAAAATATTATTTCAGATAATTTTGAATACATTCATAAGGCTCTGCAAATAATATCAAACACTGCCTGTATTTACGTGAAGCTGTGTCAGCTACAAGCCTGCATTAAAAATTTTAAAGTGTTCTAGAAGCCAATTGAACATTGGATCTTTTAGTAATTTTAATTTCATCAAAGTCTAAAAGCATCTCAACTACAGTATTTATTTCACAATCACCGATTAATTTTCAACTACTACATAATCATCAAAACTCAAGCTACTTAGTACTTTGTAAGATGCGTATAAGGCATAGGAGTCATTTGGTTATTGAAAAATAAACTTCATTTCAAGAAAATTTTTCTTTTTAAGTTGGCAATTGGCTACCTTTTATTGAAACAGAAATTACCAAGAAGATATTTTATCCAACTAGTCGCAAGTCCATGATGTTAACTTTGGAGCTTGTTTCAAGATTTGATTGACTGGTAAACCTGATAGATTATTACTTTATGGCAATCTATAATTAGTCTGATATGTGGGTAAGCAAGATTTGATCTAGTCTAAGCGGTACCTGCTAGGTGTTCTTCTGAGTCATCAAATCTCGACTCCTGGTATCCTTCTTCTTGTATAGGAAATTCTAACATATAAACATGTGAGAGTTTATTGTTTTGGTTATAATCATTCTTGACATAAAACGTTGGTTATTGTGTCAGCATCACACAGCTTTTGACTCTTTAAATAAATAATGATGAGACAACTTGTGTTAACTTAGCTCAACGCAAATTTATTTATGTTCACTTACTTGGCAAGCGTGGTTGCTGGACTGCATTGAAGGGCAGGCGCATTCCCACCAGAAAAAATATTACAGATATGATTGACAAGAAGCCTTCAAAAGTATATTTTTTCCAGTTCTCACTTATACAACCTGAAACATATGTTCTCAATAAATTTACAATTGATAAAACAGGGGTTCTCAACTTTTTCCATCCAGTTCCCCTCTTATTTCTTTTCATAAATTTGATTCCCCTTAATTAACTCACATAACTAAAAACTACTAATACAAACTATAATCCTATTTTATTGCACCTATCCTAATATATAACAACGTTATATAATGTTTTCTACAGTATACATACAACGCAAAACAATACTTGACCTTCGGCATATGGCGCTAGATTAGTTTACGATTAGGTTAACTTAATATCCAAGCAAAATCTAGATGGATGTGTTCACATATATCTGGGTTCTGACTACTAGATCATTGTTAGCAACTAGTTTTATAGATAAAACCCAAATGTTGAATGATGAAATCCAAACTCACACGATGCTGAGAGACATTCATTAAAAATGTATCAAATAAAACATCTCTCTGTTCCCCCTTGTATATTCAAAATTTCCTCTTAGGGGGATATTCCTCCCTGGTTGGGAACCCCTGTGATAAAGTGTAAACAGGAAGTAGCCAAAACTCGACTTAAAACTTGCATAGTTGCTTTCCAGTTTCAGACTAGTTGATATATTTTTGTACTTTCACAGTACTTTTTTTAGCTTGCAGCGCACCATAGTTTTTTGTCAAATCACCAAAAGGACGAACTTATTACCGACATGACTACATTCATTAATTTCTTCATCAAACTGCTTTAGATTTCTATGATTTCTGTTAATAAGGGTGTAGTATTGCAAAACGCAAAACTTTCATATTTTTTATGGTTTATATTACTCTATCTTCCAGACCTTGTTCGTATATCTTATGTTTTTTATAGCATTTTTTAGCAAGTCATACGCTTAGCAACTTTATTTTGTAAAAGGAGCAAAAAGATCAATTCACTATCAGAAGTGGTTATATTTTTTACTATGAGAGGATACTGCATTTCCCAATAATTCATCACGTGTTTCAGATTTCAGTTATTTTTATTAAAGAAACAGTAACGCAGTAAATCAAAACACATGAATTTCATAACTTTTAATAGGTTATATTATATTCACATGTATTTTACCGTAAATAAATATGAAATAATTGAAAATGACTTTCAGGTCAAAGCATTTGGTACATGTACTCGCCGTGAGTAGTAAATTAAATAAGCACTTGTCTTACCATGTTTTAATGGAAGACAACTTAGAATTTTCATCTTTCACTAATTATGAGTGGTATTTGCACATGCGTTATTGTGCTGTAAATAGATATGATGCAAACAATCATACAATATTGCTTTATAACCGTAAAATCATGTGTTACGATACAACTTGTTATATGACGAATCTGATTGGCTAATATTTAGAGATGTTTGCATATTCCAAGTGAATGATTAAGCAGTGACTGGCATGTTTCCAAAATTAACAGTGCATGTGAGCTGTTGTGTGCTTTTCAGAAGTAGGTAAACAAATTTAACCTCAATAGCTCATCATTGCTTCATGTGCAACAGAAAAAAGGTCAAGGTCTTATAATATGTACACCATGAGTGAATCATCAAGTATTAATATTCCCATAAAAATATCTCCCAAGTCATGTTAGCTCCTTTTTTAAAACATAATAATTCAAGTTGAACTTCATAGGTCATAGATAACCATTTCTACCTTGAAACCTGCAAAAAACTTCTGCACTGATTAGGGTTTCAGTTTCCAACAATTCGAAAATTTTCTGTCCAGAACTTTTTAATTGCTTTTGCATAAATTATCCGATATGTCCAAAAAAAGCCAGCAACAAGTGCAGCTGGGATAAAACTATCATAAGTAACGTTATGTCTGGATTGTTTGCTTTTTTGTTGTTGTTATGTTAGTAACTTGCCATTGAAACAAATTTTATGATTAAATCCTGACTATGTGACCTGCTCAATTGTTAACAAACTTATCACCAATCTGTATTTAGAGATGTGTTGTTTTTATATACAAATCTCAAAGTTTTTCAAATGTTCGGATGCCTGAATGTCCAGCTATATCTACTAAGATCTTAAAATGAAGAGTCCTCATTGCAGGTTTGATCTCAGAAAGCCAGGTATTTGGCTAGTCTTTTCTATAGTAAGATTAGTTTCTGTCTGTCCTAAACCAAAGTTAGAGATTGCGGAAAATATTATATTGGTACACTCTAATACCTGTACCAATAAACTGCTTTCTGGCATTGTGTAACAATTGGGAAAATAGTTATTACACCTTACAATCTCTCCATGCACACTAGGCTACCTTCGTATTAGTAAATCTTGTTGTACTTAATAGCAGTTTCTTGGCACATTTCTAAAGCATATTCAAATGGCAATAAAATTTGATTAATGAAGAAATTAGTAAAAAAGGGAAACGCCTGAGTGACAATAATCAATATCCTTAAGAACTTTTTCACAAATAAGTTAACACTCAACAAAGGTAGCCAATATTCCATTATTAAACAAGAATGCCCAAAACCTCTTCATTTTTTTGTTATTAGCTGAAGAATCTACAAAGTTCTTTAAAAAATGAATGTATAATGAAAAGTATTATTAAACAGAGAATGTACTACTAAATCTTCATGTGGAATACAAAATCAGATCTTGTCATCAATAACGTTGAGACTATTAATTTTATCAGTACAGAACTCTACCTGTGGGAATGACAGCATAGGGCAAAAGCAAAGCAGGTGACCATAAGAATATTACAAAAAGATATGCATGAACAAATGTGTATCTCCTTGATATTCTATGGTGGTTCAAATACTAAGTAAGTCAGCCAATCATGTGAAGCGACACTAAACCACTTTAAGCCACGTAAGACATTTTATTGTTATTTATGGGTTTATTATCCATGTTTCTGTAAGGGTTATGTGTGCAGAAAACTCAGTAAATCTGCTACCAGCTATTTCAAGTTCTACTCATCAATCTATTATGAGTGGCAGTTGAAAGTGTGCTAAAAACCAATTGTTGCTTTGCACTATGATTAAAGGGCTTTGAATCAGCGTGTTTGCAATTTACCTGAGAGAAAGTGTTCATGGCTGCCAAAAATATTACTGCTACAAAAAGTGTGTTCCTTCAATTTATGCAATTTCGGTAATTTATATATTCTGTCAGTTAAAAAGTAGTGGCAGAAGTATAACAATTCTCATTACCTAAACTTGTCTGAGACGTAGGAAACATGTTGATGGTGTTCAAATAATGTACAAGCTAAATACCTGGACAGTCAGTATTACATCTCTCCTCATCTCTTGACCCAACTTCTACTCCACCACAGACCATACAGACCTTATTACCAGGTCTGTACTGTGAAAAGTAAATCAGGTAATAGCAGCCGTCGGTAAGACTTTTGTCTGTCTGACAATCAAGGTAAGTGTACTCTGACTGTTTGCCACTGCATTTCCAGATACCATCCAATTGGCCAAGTGTGAAATTGTCAAGTGATGCCATAAGTGTAATGAGTAGGACAAGCGTACTACAAAAAGATTGAAACACATTCGATTTAACTATGTCAGTGTTATCTAAGGACTATCAATATAAGTTGACATACGAATCAATGTAAATGCCAGAAGTCTATAGCAATATATGATAGTTTGTATTTTTTCATTCTGCATTCAATTTTGATATTAAAAAAAATTGATGCTTCCACAATTTTGTGAAGAACATTTTATTTTTGCAGATACGCTGTCGAAGGCAAGCGATAAAACTTAGCCATATACTTTTTCTAATTTGGTTTTATAAATGTTAAGCAACTATTTCTAAATTATTCTAATTTAGACTAAAATTAATGCTGTCTTAAGATATCAGCTTATATGTATAACTTTATCACAATCTATCAATGTAACTTTATCCTGCATATTTTCATGTGATTCCTCCATTGCAAGTCCTTATACTTTTGCAGTCAGTCAAGGCGACTGAGACTTTCCATGGTTGGAGAGGCTAAGGTTACCATTTGTTCCATCGAGTTGCATGCCAATGTTTAATTGTTTTCTGCCTTTGATTTGACCAGATTCACTTTCTCGATAGGAAATATTCAGTATTCAGTGAGCCTGAAACCTTTGTACTATGGTAAAAATTTTGGCCTGTTTTAGTGGCCGCATGGCCGATGGTTAGGTTTGCTTATCCTCACCCTCTAAATTCTTCTGTGATTCATCACTGATAAATGTATAAGGCAGTACTTCTATATAGGCAGTTTTTGTTCTGTAATTTTAAGGGTGTTTAGTTTACCGCCCATTCCCTTTTGTATAGTAGTTGACACCACTAATTATGAGTGGTGTTTGCACAAGTGCTAAAGTGCTGTGAATAGATATGATACAAACAATCATACATCATTGATTTATAACCAGTAAAATCATGTGTTACCGCGGAATGCGTTATATGACTAATCTGATTGGCTAATACATGTAGTTTAGCGATATTTGCATATTCTAAGGAATGATTAAGCAGTGACTGGCATGTTTCCAAAGTTAACAGTCCATTTGTGCTGTTGTGCGCTTGTCTGAAGTAGGTAATCAAATTTAACCTCAAGTTGCAAATAAACTGCCGTTATTGGATAACAATCGCATACCAAACAGGCTATTTACAGGCTATACAAGTACTCATGGAATAGTAATGCCGCTTCAACCAATTATCATCTTTGTAGTTACACACAGCGGTCAACACTTCCATGCTAATGGTTAGTAAGAGTCTGTAAGAAAGCAGCTTTGTAAGGTGACTGAATTGATCAAGATTGCAAGTTGTTCGTGAGATTTTTCTTGTGCTGTATATTACGGAGACACTTAATATATGAGGTCAAGCTATAAAGAGATTGGATGCGAACACTCAAAGTGTAATCTACAATGCTGACACTTTACTGAAATGTTAATATACAAATTGAAATAATTACTGAAACTCTCCGTTAACAAGAGTTCCAAAAAATAACTGAACAAGTACACTGGTTTTCTTTGAGCATCACATGCTGACTTTGCGAGAAGAACTGTGTCAACAAAGTTTGACTTAAAATGGCTAATCTGAACACTTTAGAGAGGAGGCAATGGGATACTCACTGTTGAATCAAAGGGAAACTGTGCATTTAATGATGCTTATGTTGTGCAGGGGTATTCATCCCAAAGCCTTTTCTGTTTCATATTTTGCAAACAAAAAAATTACAGACTGGTGAAGATCTATTATACCTACTCATTACGACTTGCTTGTGCAAACGTATGTTACCCCAAGCCATCAGTACTGGTTCATATTTGCATGTTAAGGCTAGTAGACAACTGGCAGTTGGTGATTTCACTAATATTGTTCAAAGTTTGAAAATTTGATGAAGCATAGAAAGACACATGCTTTTCAGCTCACCGTAACATTGTAGCTAGAGAGGAAGCGGGAGGCTGAGTGTGAACTTGAAAGAAAACTGACACGATTGTGTTTGAGCTTAGCATTGGTTGTATTGATTAGTTTGTGTAAGAGTTAAGAAAGCGTCCGGGGAAACTCCAAGCATCATAGCGTATGTCACACAGCAATGGAATAATATTCAACCATAAGGAGCACTGTTGTAGATGCTGTATTTGTTAATGTATTGTGAGCTCATGATATAGTTTTATAGTAAATTTCAGTTATCCAAGTGAGCTTAAAGTTGACATGGAAACTTTTAAGCTTGAATAAGCACTGCAAAAGTTTATTTTAAGGTAATTCTGCAGGTCAAATCAAACTATTCAACCTGTAATTTATTCCCAGTAGATATTATGGCACGGTAAATGTTGCAACTGATGTAATGGTAATGCAGTGAAATAATTTCAATTTATTGACTGATAGTTTGTGCCGTAGTGAACCTCGTGGTGACTACACTGTAACGCTAAAATACCAAAAAGATGCAAGTGTACAATAATGCAGAATAAGGAATAAGATTAATTAACAAATAAATGCACTGTCTATTG
Source organism: Watersipora subatra (assembly GCF_963576615.1). NCBI lineage: Eukaryota > Metazoa > Bryozoa > Gymnolaemata > Cheilostomatida > Watersiporidae > Watersipora > Watersipora subatra. The sequence goes on from NC_088712.1 coordinate 41,006,744, forward strand.
CAAAAAAACTGTAACAAATTTAAATTTGGTGAAAGTAATAATTTTATAAGAGTGAGGGACATTTTGGAAGATTGTTTTAGCTTCGTAACAATCATACCTTCATGTAGCTTTAGCAATGCACAAAGTATATATACATTGAATTTATTGCATAGCACTGTTTTTAAACATGTTGGCCAAATGAAATATATTCCAAAAAGGTTCTAGATGGAGTTTGAAATAAAACAAAAAAATCTTGTGTCGTCAAGCCAAATCAGCAATTTTCTGTAAAATAGATGGCAGTAGGCCAATAGCTAAATTTGTACATGGATGACAGTGAAAGGGTTAACGTGCTTTTAGCCAAGCAATGTGAAAGCTATGGCTCGTTATGAAACTATTTATTTTCTACTAACACATTAGTGTGGCTAAATAATTGTATATTACATGATATAGTAAAGTTGTACATCTTGTACTGTTTTGTGTGAGTCTGATGTATTCACATATTAGTATTGCACAATATTGTTGTCTCAGTTGCCAATCACTAAATTGACCTCAGTGTCTTTGTTATCACTGTTGGCCACATTGTCTCATTATGCAATCTTGGATTATTTTCCTTGTGTGTTCAGCTCACAGTCTTGATTACGGGTGGATATGTGAAATCCATCCGAATACAAGCAGTCATTTTAGGGAGTTCATACTAAAGTTTACTTATCACAATTAGCAATGCAGCTGATTTTGCTCTTGCTAAAATAACATACTATAATAGATGATTGATTTTAAAACCATGAGCCGTTTATTAGGTCAAAAGTCAACAAATAAGCTTTGAATCTGTTTTTATTACATTACCTAAGAGTAAGAGTGGTCAAAAGTTACTTCAACATGAAAAAATAAATTCTCACTTTGAGCGAGTGTGATTTGAAGTTTGGGTGCTAGAAAAATTAGGCTATGTTAGTTTATTTTTCTCTGTAAAGTACTCTAAAAAGTTCATGTGATGTCACATTTTTATCAAGCAGGCAAAAAACTGAAATTTTTAGTTTTTCTTTTTGGCGGTCATATGATTAGACAAGTTTTTTTGCTGTGAAACTATTAGTCCCTGCATTGTTTACTATTATTTCTTATTCTAAACTTACTGAATAACTCTTATTTAAGTATTTGGATACTATTACAACTGCAACCAGATCAAATATAATAAAACCGTGTTAAGCCCAAGTCATATATAATCCTACATCATTCAGTAGCTATGTGAGATACGTTATACAGTATTGGAAGAGAATATAATACTTAGTGATTTTAGACAAAGTGCAACATATTCTGGTTAAAGTAGATAAAGAACTGAAAACATATGATCTGTATCTTTAAAGATGATACGACTACTAGTAACTATTTTCTAGATTTTTTAAAAATTTTAATAGTGTTTGTAAAAGAATGTTGCTTGTAATGCACTAAAAATAAAGTGGATGAGATCAAAATTTGCTTAGCACATGTAACCTCATTGGTATGTTATGTCATCTGTCAACTACAAAATTTCAACTTACTTTACAGCACACAGTAAGAACGGAATTGGTGGAAGAAATGATACACTTTGTTAAAAAGTTAGATACAAACTTGATGCAGTTAGCTAATTATATGAGCCAGTATTTACCAGAATAGGTTACACAAAGACTTACCTCTGCAATGCCATATTCCTTCAACTAGTAATACAGCTGGCAGTGATACTAAAATGCAAGCTCATCCACAAAAATGGGTGCGCTGCAGCTGATGAATAACTTGGCACATTGCCAACCAATTGGCTGCAAGTAGTTGCAAAGCTGAGTATTTGGGAATTCCCATGTTCTTAGGTAGTTACTAACTCAGTTTCATAACTCTAGGTCAAAGATCATCTGACTCTGTGATTCATTCGGTAATGTTGGAGCCTCCAAGCATCAAACTTCTTTCTTAGTATGAGTTAAATAAACTCTACAATTCTATCGATAAACCTTTCATAATACTCAGTTTACATAATGTTCCAAAATATTATCTCTTCCTAGAATCAAGTGAATTCAAAAGAAAGAAGCAATTTCACACACGCAAGAATGCAAATTGTACTTATTTAATCTGAATCAGTCTAAAGCTGTCAAAAATTACATCTAATCTATGATTTTGCTTCACGATACGTAGCCTATAAACTTTTGTTCTATTTCAAACTCCATCTAGAACCTTTTTGTTATATATTTCATAAAGTGTATCATACACCTACTATAATAAGAATGCAACCATACACCTACTATAATAGTAAGTGAATGGTTGCACAATACTAGTCATATTAATTCAGTATTTGTAATGTTGCTTCATCGTAAAAGCACATCCTTAAACTCACACATGTTTTCGTAGTTAGCCTATGAGTAAAACATGTACAAAGAGGGTGAGAGAAAGCAAAGCATAGAGAGAACACATTCCATCAAAAGTAAAAATAGCCATTGATTTAAAAAATGATTAATTAAAGGTTAAATAAACATATATCTACACAAAATTTTATTTTGCTAAATCTCATTTTATAAGAATATTTGGGAGATGCTCCACACAAAAAATACTTGCGACACCAAAAAATCAACAAACTTGAAATATTTTAAACAAATTGAGTAGGTTCAGCTGTTTTAATAGTTTTAGCTATAAGTAAAAAAGTCAATTATGAAATTTTTAAAATAACTCCATCGTCAACTAGCCCAAATTTATGAGCAGAAAACTTATGATTGTTTCTTCGAAAACCTTTATTATATATTACATTGTAAATGCGTATTATTTTCATTTTATCGTTTATATATACTATTTATTGCAGAGTTTTATAACTCTGTTAGACTAGAGTAAACAATGGTTATCTTCTTGTTGGTTATCTTTCACTTTATTGTATTTGTGCACTACAATACGTAACAATTTGATTATGTTCATGATATCAAATTGTTGCTTGTTTGTGCAAAGTACCAAACTTCACTCATAAAAATGTCTTTTGAAACTAATTAGAGATTACTTATTATTTGTTCTTGGTTTATAACAGAACAAGTAGTCTAGTCTCACCTACAGTTATATGTAGGTAGGAATTATCCCTAACCACAACTGATTTTATTGCAGAGATTTTCAAAGTATGATAGTTCCATCATAGGGATATTTATTGGTTATCTTTTTATCAGTGAGACTATTGGAAAATTTTAGGTTGACATCTTAAAGCAGCGGTTAGATAAGATGTAATTTTTGATAATTTTAGACTGATTCAGATCAAATAAGTATAATTTGCATTTTTGAGTTTGTGAAATTGATTCTTTCTTTTGAATTCACTTGATTCTAGAAAGATGTAATATTTTGGGACGCTATGTAAAGTGAGTATTATGAAAGGTGTATCGATAAAATTGTAGAGTTTAAAATACTCATACTAAGAAGGAAGTTTGATGCTGGAAACTTCAACATTAATGGATCACAAAGTCAAATGAACTTTGACCTAGAGTTATGAAACTGAGTTAGTAACTACCTATGAACATGGGGATTCCCAAATACTCAGCTTTGCAACTACTTGCAGCCAATAGGTTGGCAATATGCCAAGTTATTCATCAGCCGCAGCACACCCGCTTATATGAATGAGCCTGCATTTTAAATTTACTGTCAGCTGTATTACTAGTTGAAAGAATATGGCATTGCAGAGGTAAGTCTTTGTGCAACCTATTCTGGTAAATACTGGCTCATATAAGTAGCTAACTGCATCAAGTTTCTGGAAGGCATTGAAAGACCATGAAAATATTTCAATGTATAAACAATCACACTCAACAGCTCAGTTTAGAGATCACTGCTTAATCCTGTCAACCAAACTATTGTGAACAAAATAGGCAGTCAATAGATGTGAAATGCACATATAGGTAAGTGTGGTTGCAGATTCTTGTCTATAATTAAGAAATAATAGAAGATCATATTCCAGTTACGTAAGCCTTGTCTGTCATGTCTGCATTGAAGATCGAATAATCAAAGATCATTGTCCTTGCTAACCATGGTTGAACTGCTCCAGATGGCAAACTTTGGTTGGCTGTAACTCGTTGTATCAACAAAAAGTCAAAGGGTGAAGCGGATAGATAAGGGGAATGTGTATTGATAGTTACACAATGAGATTGACATGGTAGAGGTCAGAGCAAGTGAAACACGATGAGTAACACAAATTTAATCAGCCTCAAAGAAAAGAGTCTTTTTGCCATTGGTACAAGGTAGACTATTTTACTTGTCATTCTAATACTGTATATAAAACTTCTAGTATTTATGTTGGAAGTGTGGTATATTCACATATTTTGTTTTAAATAAAACTTTAAACAAGATATTTTGTCAAGTTTTATAACATGCTGTCTGAAAAAGTCTTGTTACCGAGTATTTCGTTTTGCACTAAAGATTTTATGATATGTCATACGATGTCAACTAACAGCTCAATCATGAGTATAATGATCTAAACAAACAGCACAAAGCTTTGTTAGTCTTGCTTTATTACAGTGAAGATAGTCAAGATTTGTAGGCTATAACCTTTTCCATGGTAATAAATGAGGTTGTCAAAAAGTACTTGACACTTCAACAATTCTTATCTTCTTGAGGTAGTATGGGAACAATTCAGTCGCTTGGCTGCAAGCCACTCCAACAAATATGCCCTTCATTATACAGTTCTTGTCCGAGTGCCTTTTTCTTGGTCGCTTACAAAAGAACACAGAAGGTTGTTGGTGCTTTTTTAGTGATACTCAATTGACTCAATTTAGTAATCTCTGAACTAAAGACTACAGATTTTTGTTTAATTTCTAGTCCTAAAACATATCGTTTAACCACTACAAAGAAAAAAAAATTTGAATCTGCGATTAAATTTTTGTCGCTAGTTTGTTTATTTCTTTCACCACTGCCAACCATTTTATAAAGCGACTTAGGAGCCCCACACACTGGGCTCTAATCAAGGGGAACAAATGCATATTGAATTTTCAAAATGGTGTCTGTGAATCCACATACTGCATCATATACCTTTTGATCCCCCTCCGCCAATGGTTAGGCCAAACTTGGATGGTTGACCTTTGTCTTCAATCCAATGATTCTGTTAGGCTTAAAACACTAGCTGATCAGAGTATTCATGTAACAGCTTAGTGAGCTAAATTTAACGAATTGATCATTTCACTCTCAGTCAGGCAGGTATGACTAGCTTACCATCATATATATGACACCATTCTCAAAACTGGATAATTTTTTTTTCGTGGCGACATTCAATTGCTCAACAGCTACGTTTTGTTTACACTGGGTGTCTTTTTAATGATTTCATGCATACCGCAGCTAACCCGTCCTCATTTTGGTTTACCAACTGGTGTTTTGGCAAAACCTCTGTGTTGTTCATTACTAACTAACATACACCAAGAAAGTGGTTATAATAAAACTCCTTCTGCATATCAGTAGTCCACGATTATGGTCTAGATAAAGTTTCTGCAAACGTTCAATATTTATCAGGTTTAGACCAAATTTCTTTGGGCAAAAAGCGACGGAGTTCCCAAATTGTAACCCAATATAAAAAACAAGCACATAGAATGGATGAATACTTTTCACCTATCTGGGAGTAATCAACTTTGCCCGGTAGAGTATACTCCTTTTCTCCTATACTACTTTAAGTGAGTCAGCTATTGACATATCAGTGTACTAGCATATCTTTCTAGCCAAGATTCATGAACAAATCATCAGACTATTCAAATAAATGTCTGTTTCAAAGCCTTAGCAGCAGGTAACTGTTTTAAGTCTGTGATAGCTATCATGTTTTCTAGAATCGCTTGTCATTCTTCATTCTACTAAGCTGCACAAGTCAACCTTTGCTGTTCAAACTTTTAGCTGGCAAATTGGTATTCATAACTGCATAGTTATTGACAGCATTAGGGTCATTGAGATAAGGCCGACTTTTTGCAACTACTTTTGCCCTAGTTTCACAAAAATTCCCTCAGTGTCTATGTTTTCTTGAACTCGACCACCTAACACAATATATATTCAACAGTTGTTGGTTTCGGTTCACTTGACACGCAGGGTCATCAGTATTTATTGAAGCTCGTCATAGTTTTCTCTATTGTCTACTGGTTTGCTTAAGAGCTTCCCTTATAGTTGATATATAACTACATTTTCTGGCTTTGATGGCATGCTCTATCAAGATGTTTTTATATTTCCAGTTATTACTGCCTTTTTCGCTCCCAGAGCAAAGTTCTTTCAGGTGGAAGCCATCGCAGTATTCCTAGTAACTCATCATACCACAGAAATTTATGTTGTTCATAACTCACTAAGTCCAAAGCTTTGTCTTCATCTAACTCATATCATTGGGGCTTTGCTATTAATTTTTTGTGTTTGAATAGCTGATTGACATGGCCTTATGTAATGCTAGATTTTTTATTTAACTCGGAAGTGTTTCTACAGTGTAAAATTGCACTTTTGTCAATTTTTAAGTTGATTTTCAAAACTTGTTTCTTTGGTTTTCAACGCTGCCAATTTAGTAACTTTTTTATAATATGACCTACCAAATCATCAGCTAACCCAATATTGTGTTTTTCCTTTTGCTTACAATCTTATGTTATATTTTCAAATTAGTCTACTAATGAATTATTCGTGGATAATCCTAAAGTGTACCCAGTTTAAATACTCCAAAGTCCAAGAACTGTTACGGTATGAATTTCCAATGACAGGAAATTGAATAGCCTAGTTGCTTGGCATACCAAAACTAAATAGTAACAATAACTCAGAAATATAGATAACCCTGAAATCTATTGCAACAAACAAGAAATTTACAAGAACTAGAAAGATTTATTTTTAATATTTATAAACACGAGTAAATTAAGTACAACAAATCAATTTTACTTTACTTGTTAAAAGACCTATTTTGACGATTTGAATTTTTCAAACATCATAATGATGACTCTTAAATGATAGCTATTTTTGCAAAGTCACTAATGATGCAAAGGTTTTCAATAGTGATGTTTGTTTGCCTATGGCCAGCAACATTGGTCAATCCGGTCTAATCTATGCACGTTAAGATAGGTTTTAATTTTCAATGTAGCCACTGATTGCGTCAAAAAGGCCAACTCTTCTACCTTGTATGCTCCTTCAGCTAGCTTTTTCACCAAACTGTCAAAACAGATTAGTTTGATCTCCAAAAAAATGCTTGCCTAGAGTTTCAAAAAAATTTTTGCCTGACAATAAAGTTAAGACCTTTGAATATATTCAAACTTTAAATGTATTAACAATAAACATTAAAATCAACTACAACAAGAGACATGGTCTTCTACAAATGTACTTATAAAGTGCTGCAAATAGTACTATACTATAGTTTATTTAATGAATATTACAATTTAAATCTTTTGATACCGCAAACCATTCAAAATTTTATTATGTTGAGTTTTTTCCCTACTTTGTAGGTCAGATTTGCAAATAGTGATTTTTCTGGTGTGGCTTGCTGTTGCATTAAATACAGAAGGAAAAGGAATCTGGCAATGCAGTGGTAGGCAGTCAGAGTAGACCTTCTTTGATTGTCAAACAAATCAAAGTTTAACTGATGGATGCTAAAATCAAGAAAGGGGTGCCACTCAGGTTTGCCCGGTCACCTTAAAGGTAGGATTCTAACTATTTGCAGGCCTAGCTTCCCAAGGTCTAGTTTTGAGTACACTTCTGGTGACACAGCCTAGTCTGGCTCGCCTAGGTTTTGGCTGGGCCTCCACAACTGGGCTGCTCTCCAGGTAGTCAGCTTTTTATAACCTGACAGTAATAGAAAATTCAAATAAAGAGCTCAAAATAATGTATTCCAAAAAACTTGATGTTTTATTTTTATACAAAATATCAATAAAAACCATTGAAAAGTGGAAGTGAAAAATGTATTTGAAAAAAATTGTCTGCAACAATCATTTCAAAGGAATGATTATATAGTCTATTCAAGTTGTAAATCCGTGTTAAGTTGTTAAAAGACCAAATCATTCGTTTAGTTTCATTAACTATCTGAAAGTTAATGCAAGCAAGTGAGACAGGCAGACAAAACAAGGTTTCTAACTAAATAAGAACAAATAAAGGTTTCTATCAAGGTGGGCCATAATCAAAAGTATGGCCCAGAGAAAAAGTTTTGAAAGTAGAAACAAGTGCAGCACATCTTTGCCGATGTTGAGAAATCTGAGAGTAACATTAGGAATGAAGAATAGTTTTATTCGCGTCATAGAAGATTGTCATCTATGAAAGTATCCAGCTCTATATAGTCAAAGTTCTACTCCCTTCTCCTACTTCTGGCAAAGGAAGTTCTATAACATGCAGTTTTCTTTTCTGTTATTAATCAGAAAATTCTGGTAATACTTTGATTCTAACCAAAGTTAGGCAGCTTAGCAGATTCAGGTAAAAAGCTAATGTGTATATTTCAATTACTTAATTTTTTTAGTATATTATGTTAAGAATTCAACAAATTTACTCTGTACTCCAAACTATTCCAAACGATTCTGGAATACTCACAAGAAATAAACTCATACTAATGCAATAAGTAAAAGTAAACCAAGGTATACTTTTTCTAGAAGTGTTTCTCTAATCTTCATAAGAGACTGCTGTAGGTTAATAATAGTTAGTAGAGGTTCAAGCAATTGCAAATACATTGTTGGTCTAACTGATCTACATGTCAATGATCACTTAATGTAAAAAATCAATCGTCTTTAGATTTAAGGTTTGAATTTGTAAGTTAGGCCAAAAGAAAAAGGTTATAGTGTATTTTACAAGAAGTTGCCTATTTGTTTTACATTGGAAGGAAGGCAACTTTAAATTTCATTATATCACTCGCTTAAAATTTATCTCAACACATTCATTCAAGTGTTAGCAAACTGCTCATTGACTTTAGCTAATTTTCTCTTCCCCATTTTCCTACCTACTAATGTTTGCAACAAAAATTATTTCATATAATCTTTGTTCTATTTATAAAGCAAATAGTTCAGCAAATAGTAACAAGTACTGCATGTATTTACATAAAGCTGTTTCAGTTTCAGGTCTGCCTTAAGAGTTTGTAAAGTGTTTTGGAAAATGATTAAACATTGGACCACTTAGTAATTTTAATATCATCAAACTTTAGATGCAACACTCAATTTTTTATTTCAAACGCACAGATTATTTTGGAGATACTACATAATCATCGAAGAACAGCTACTATAAGTACCTTTGTAACATGTTTATAATACATGCAAGTTGTCTATATCTTGAAACATAAGCTTCATCTTAACAAAACCTAATGTTTTTTTAATAGACAATCGAATACCTTTTGCTCAAACACTTGACTTAACAAGAAATTAGTTTATCTAACTGGTTGCAATGATTTTAATCTTAGAGTCTATTCATAAGCTGATTGAGTGGTAAACCTAAGTAATTTTTACTTTATAAGACTATTATCTGTCCGATAGTTTGGGAAGTAACAGTCATTCTAGTTTAAACAGGACCTGCAAAAGGTTCTCCTGATTTTTCAAATATTGGTTCCTGATTGCCTTCTTCCTGCATAAGAAATGCTAAAATATAAATATTTGATAGTTTCTGGTTTACTTTTTATTTGTTAAAATTAATTTTGATATAAAACTTTTGTTATTGTGCTAAGTTCATGCAGCTTTTGTTTTAATAAAAATCAAAACAGCAAATCGTGATACAACTCATCATAGCTTTACTCAATGCAAGTTCACTTCAGTTTACTTACTTAAACGATTGTGCTGTTAGATTGCATAGAAGAACAGGTATATTTCTACCATAAGAAACCGCACAAGCAAGATTAACAAGAAGTCTTCAAAAGCATTTTTTTCAAATTGTTGCTTACCCAACCTGAAACAAATATTCTCAATAGAATTACAATTGAGAGAGTGTAATGGTGTTTCCTGGTAGAGGTAGGCAAGACCCAACTTGAAGGTTGCATCATTGCCTTTCAGTTCAAGACTAATTAATATATTTTGTGCTTTCATAATATTTTCTAGACTGCAGCAAACCATAATTTTTGTCAAATGACCAACTTGATACCAACACAACTACGCTTGTTTCTTTGAAAAGACACTGACTGCATTATTCATCACTTAATCAAGCTGTGTCAGTTGTCTATTGTTTCTGTCAATAATGGTGAAGTAAAGCAAAACACATAAACATCCTGTTTTTATAGATAATATTTCTTATATTAACTTTACCGGAAGAGAAAATTGAAAGATTACGTTCAATTATGTTTTCAGCTTGGCGCTATGGCGAGTAATCAATGCAAATAAGCTATTGTCTCACCATGATTTAATGGTAGACCACTTTTGAGAACTTTGAGCTTTTATTATGACTGGTGTTTGCACTTGTGATAATGTGCTAAAAAATAAAAATGGTCATGGTTAGAAAGAATGATAGCCTTTAAAGGAGCAGATTACTTGTAACTAGCAGTGGTGAAGTTTAAGGCAGTTACAACTGAAGTAAAAATGAAGTGCATGGCTGATAAGATTAATTTCAAGGTATCAATGACTTCTTAGATGATATAAGACAGAGGGTAGCTGAATATTTTAATAAAATATTTACTCTTCATTTCTTCATAATGAATAGGATGTGTGTGAGCGTGTGTGCGTGTGTGCGTGCGTGTGTCTGTGGAGGTTTTATTTCTATTACCTACATGTAACTTTCTATCAGTCTTATGATCAGTCACAGCAGACTAAGGAGATAAAAGTTAAGTTAAATTAAATTAGGTTTTTTGTAGAATTAAGCATGATTAGAATGAGCAGTAACACTCAGTTGATATTTCAAAATAAATAAAAAACACAGAACAACCTGCCCAACTGAGGCGGTTTAAAAAAACACCACTACTTTACATCTTGCTTCACGTAAAGCTTAGCGTCAACTTGACCCTTCATTCATACCCGTGATAGCCGAGAGCCCACAAATCAATGCAGTTTGATGATGACACAAAGCAACACAATTTTACAGGGCCAATCTCTGTCTGTATGAACAGATACATTTCACTTTCACAAACAATAATTTCACCAAATAACGGTGTTACAGTAAATGATATGAAGTTATTTTTAGCACTCAAGACATCAACAAATTTTAACATGACTATTGTGCTCTGGCAACCTGTGTCAACCAAGTAGCAAAGACCAATGTCATAAACTATTGCCACAGGCAATTGCCTCTATGCTGTTGTGCTTTTGAGCAAGTATCCAACACAGGTATTGTCACGTTGTCGTTTACCGCTTTGTTTAGCCACTTATTACCCAAATTAGGAGAAAAACCTCCAAAATGATGTTTGACTCACTGACTGCACATTCGAACAACTCAATCTGTCTTTTATAATTCCATTCGCAAGCAGAATGACCGCATATCGGGTAAGCAAGGCGTTAGAGAAATTTCACCATGCTTACCACCTACATAAACCAGGGTATGATTGCCTTATCTAAATGCAAGCATTATACATGCTTATCAACTCAGCTAACACAAGTTTATCAACATTGGCAATAGATATAAGTTGCATCGCATTGTCAACCGGCAAACCGAACACAAATGCACGCATTGACAATGATTCTCCATTTTTCATTTGACCAATCAGAGTAACCAGCTTTCTGATGTCAGTTAAACAAACATTGACTGATTTATTTTTTAACTTCACCCTACGTTTGAGTTTTCTTTCGAAGCAAAATAACCAACGCTAAGGACTCTGCAAAACTCTCCTTTTAAGTTCTCAAAATCACTTTTCATTTACTTACATAGGTTTACCTGCGTACACAGGTATGTAAATGCGTGCATGCACACACGCACGCATGTACGCACGCATGTACGCACGTACGCACACACACATTTTTAGCAATCATTTGCCATGTCGCAAAATTTAATTGAGCTCAAAACGCTGTTTGGTTACTGAAAATCAGCCTCTTAAGCAATAACCTACAGATTATTTTTTTGATAATAAAAGATATGCGCTTAGTTGCTGTGCTCACTGCTAGTTAAGGATAAATACACAAGTCTAGTTGAGTTGTTTTCTGCATGTAGAGCATTGTGTTGTATATGACATTATGTTCAAGTTTTGATTAAACCTCTACTTGTTTTGACGTTTATAATTTGTAGAACTAATAATTAAACCATACAATAGATACAAGTCATTCAAGTTCATTAGACTAATTTCTATCACTAGCTTATGACTTTTAACTGTTCTAACAGTTGTTCTACTTACCTACAAATTATTATTTATCAAATGTTCAAGTGTACCATGTATTCTTTATCAACTATGCTTGTAGAAGCAATCGACTACAAGCTATGTGTTGGATGTGCAATATTTGTAAAAGAGCAATTATAGACTGCTCAGAGCTAATTGCAAACAAGCAAACTTGCCAACTATGTAATCATCTACAAAAATATTAAAATGCGTTATTACTTCAACTATTTCAACTTCTGGACTTCCAGTTTTTATGAAGGATTGTCGCAAAAAATTATTCAGTATTACGGACTTACTGACCTTGATAACATATGTAAGGACTTTTTTTGAATTTGTATCTTCTACTAACCCATTAAAAGTGCAGCTGAATTGGTTCTCACTAAATTAGCATGCCATTGACAATTTATTTTAAAACTATGAGTTCTTTGTTGGTCATGATTCAATAGGCAACAAACAAGCTTTGAATCTATTCCTTTTACATTACTTGAAATTAATAGAATTCACAGTTTACTTCCACATGAAAAAATAAATTCCCGCTTTGAGGCAGCGTATTTAAGAAATTGAGTGCTTGAAAAATTATGATACTTTGATTTCCTCTGTAAAGCCTTATACAATGTTCATGCAATGTTACATTTTTATCAAGTGAAGCATCTGCAAACTAAAACTTTTAGTTTTTTTTTTACTGCCATATGATTAGACAAGTTGTTTTGTTGTAAACCTATTAGTTCCTGCAGTGTCACTATTATTTTTTAGTCTAAATTAACTGAATAGCTCCCATTAAAGTATTTGCTACTATTACAGTTGCAACCAATCTTAATATAATAAATCTATAAGACTTGTGGGGTTTATCTAGCTTGAAGTAATAAGGAAGTTCGGTGTGTGGAGGCGTCAACATTAATGGATTACAAAGTCAGATGATCTTCAACCTAGAGTTATGAAACTGAGTTAGTAACTACTCAAGAACATGGGCATTCCCAAATACTCAGCTTTGCAACTACTTGCGGGCAATAGGTTGGCAATATGCCAAGTTATTCATCAGCTGCAGCACACCCACTTTTATACATGAACCTGCATTCTAGATTCACTGTCAGCTGTATTAGTAGTTGAAAGAATATGGCATTGCAGAGGTAAGTCTTTGTGTAACCTATTCTGGTAAATACTGGCTCATATAAGTAGCTAACTGCGTCAAGTTTATAGAAGGCATTGAAAGATCATGAGAATAATACAATGTATAAACAGGCACACTCAACAGCTCAGTTTAGAGACCACTACTTAATTTTGTCAACCAAACTATTGTGAACAAGATAGGCACTCAATAAAGGTGAAATGCATATATAGGTAAGTATGGTTGCAGATTCTCATCTATAATTAAGAAATACTAGAAGATTTTTTCCAGTCAAGTAAGCCTTGCCTGTCATGTCTGCATTGAATATCAAATAATCAAAGATCATTCTTTTTGCTAACCATGGTTGAACTACCCCAGATGGCAAACTTTGGTTGATTGTACCTCGTTGTCTCAACAAATAGTCAAAGGGTAAAGCTGATAGATAAGGGGACTTTGTATTGATAGTCACACAATGAGATTGACATGGTAGAGGTTAGAGCAAGTGAAACACGATGAGTAACACAAATTTAATCAGCCTCAAAGAAAGAAACTATTTGCCATTAGTACAAGGTAGATTATTTTACTTGTCATTCTAACCCTGTATATAAGACCTCTAGTATTTATGTTTGAAGTGTGGTATATACATATATTGTGTTCTAACAAAAACTTTAAACAAGATTTTTTGTCAAGTTTTATAACATGCTATCTGAAGAAGTCTTTTTACAGAGTGTTTCGTTTTGCCCTAAAGATTTTATGATATGTCATGCGATGTCAACTAACAGCTCAATCATGAGTGAAACAATCTAAACAAATAGCGCAAAGCTTTGTTAGTCTAGCTTTATTACGGTCAAGATAGTCAAGATATGTAGGCTAAAACATTTTCTGTGGTAATAAATGTTGTTGTCAAAAAGTACTTGACACTTCAATGATTCTTATCTTCTTGAGCTAGTATGGGAACAATTCAGTCGCTTGGCTACAAGCCACTCCAACAAATATGAATATTTATTATTCAGTTCATGCCCCGGTGCTTTTTCCCTGGTTGTTTGCAAAAGAACACAGAAGGTTGTTAGTGTGTTTTTAGTACTACTCAACTGACAGTAATCTCTGAACTAAAGACTAGAGATTTTCGTTTGTTATCCAGTACTAAAACATATCGCTTAAAAACTACAGAAACGATCTTTTTTGAATCTGCGATTAATTTTTTGTCGCTAATTCCTCTAGTTCTTTCACCACTGCCGACCAAATTAAAAAGTAACTTAGGAGTGCCACACATTGGGCTCTAATCATGTGAAACAAGTACATATCAAATTTTCAAACTGGTATCTGTGAATTCACATACTATATCCTAGACCTTTTGGTCCCCTGCCAATGGTTAGGCTAGACTTGGATGGCTGACCTTTCACCTCAATCCAATGATTCTTTTAACATAGAACACTAGCTCATTAGAGTATTCATGTAAGAACCTATTGAGCTGAATTTAAAGAATTGATCAGTTCACTCTCAGTCAGGCAGGCATCACTAGCTCACCATCATAGATATGACACAATTTTTCAAACTGGAAAATTTTTCTCATGTTGTGGGTCGCAAATGCTCAACAGCCGCTGTTTTGTTTAAAGTTGGGGTCTTTTTAACGATTTCATAAATAACCGCATCTAACCCGCCATCCTTCTGATATTACCAAATGGTATATTGGCATAACTTCTTTGCTGTTTAATACTAACTAATCTACAATAAAAACGTAGTTATAATAAAACTCTTTCTGCATATCAGTAGTTCACGATTAATGTCTAGATCAAGTTTCTGAAAAAGTTGAATGTTTATCAGGCTTATACCAAATTTCCTTTGGCAAAAAAGCGACAGGGCTCCCAAGATTGTAACTCAATATAAAAAAGAAACACATGGAATTGATGAATACTTTTTACCAATTTGAGAGTTAATTCATTTTTCCAGTAAAATACATGTATACTCCCTTTCTCCTATACCACGTTAGGTGGGTCAGCTATTGAAATATCAGTGTACTGACCTATCTTTCTTGCCAAGTTTCATGAACAAACCATCAGACTAATCAAATAAGTTTAAGCTCATAGCCTAAGCAGCAGGTAACAGTTTATCTGTGATAGCTATCATGTTTTCCAGAGTCTCTTGTCATTATTCATTATATTAAGCTGCACAAGTCATATTTTTGCTGATCAGACTTTTGGCTGGCAAGTTGGTATTCATAGCCGCAAATTTATTGACATCATTGGGGTCATTGAGATGAGACCGCATTTTTGCAACTACTTTTGCCCTAGTCTCACAAACAATCCCTCAGTGTCCATGTTATCCTAAACTCTACCAGCTAACACAATATATATTCAACAGTTATTGGTTTCTGTTCACCTTACTTACAGATTCATCAGTTTTAATCAAAGTATGTCATAGTCTCCTCTATTGTCTACTGGTGTGTTTATGAGCCTCATTTATAGTTGATATATAACTCCATTTTCTGGTTCTGATTGCATGCTCTATCACAATGTATTTATATTTCCAGTTATTACTGCTTTTTGCACTCCCAGAGCAAAGTTCTTGCAGGTGAGAGTCATCACAGTCTTCCTTGTAACTCATAGTACCACAGAACTTTATGTTGTTTGTAACTCAGCAAGTCCGCAGCTTTGTCTTCATCCAACTCATATCATTGTGGCTTTGCTATTAATTTTTGCGCTTGATTAGCTGCTTGACCTGATCTTATGTAATGTTAGATTTTTTATTTAACTCAGAAGTGTTTGTACAGTATAAAATTTTTGTTGCTGTCAACTTTTATGTTGATCTTCAAAACTTGTTCCTTTGGTATCCTTGGTTTTCAATGCTGCCAATTTAGTAATTTCTTTATAATATGACCTATTCAATCATCAGTTAACCCAATGTGGTGTTTTTCCTTTTGCTTACAATGCTATGTTATATTTTCAAATTAGTCTACTAATGAACTATTCTTGGATAATATGAAAGGGTACCTAGTTTAAATACTCCAAAGTCCAAAAACTGTTAAGGTATAAATTTCCAATGTCAGGAAATGGAATAGCCTAGTTGCTTGTCATACCAAAACTAAATAGTACCAGTAACTCTGAAGTATAGGTAATTCTGAAATCTGTTTCAACCAATAAAAAACCTAAAAGAACTAGAAAGATTTATTTTTAATATTTATAAACATGAGTAAATCAAGTACAACAAATCAAATTTACTTTACACGTTATAAGGCCTATTTTGACAATTTGAATTTTTCAAACATCAAAACGGTGACTTTTAATTGATAGCTATTTTTGCAAAGTTACTGGCGATACAAAGGTTTTCAATAGCGATGTTTGTCTGCCTATGGCGAACAACATTGGTCGATCCAGTCTAATCTATGCACATTAAGGTAAGTTTTAGTTTTCAATGTAGCCACTGATTGCGTCAAAAAGGCCAACTCTTCTACCTCGTATGCTCCTTCAGCTAGCTTTCTCACCAAACTGTCACAACAAGTTAGTTTGATCACCATAAAATTGATTGCCTAAAGTTTCCAAAATTTCTTTGTCTGACAATAAAATTAAGAGCGTTGAATATATTCAAACATTAAATGTATTAACAATAAGCTTTCAAGGACAACTACAACAGGAGACATATGGTCTTCTACTTATAAAGTGCTGCAAATATATTATATTTGCACTATATTATAGTGTATTAGATCAATATTATAATTTAAATCTTTTGAGACCGCAAATCATTCAAAATTTTATTATGTTGTGTTTTCTCCCTACATTGTAGGTCAGATTTGCAGATACTGATTTTTCTGGTGCTGCTTGCTGCTGTATTAAGAACACAAGGAAAGAGAATCTGGCAATGCAGTGGTAGGCATTCAGAGTATACTTTCCTCGATTGTCCAACCACTCAAAGTTTAACTGATAGATGCTAAAACCCGGTCCAAGCAGCTGTTGCTAAGTGGCCACCCGTGTTGGTTTGTTCAAATTAACAGGCACCCATCACGAGGAACCACAATTTTTTGGAACTGCACATTCCCTGGTGGGCCACCAACAATAGCATTTCCAAGCTGGCCTCTCTACTGATGTGGCTCACCACAAAAACTTTTTCAGTTCTTACATCACGGGTCGTATTGCCTAGCATACAATCCCATAGGATGACAACCATGCTTTAACGTTCTCTACAGGTCTCTTTCATCGTAAAGGAGCCTGTTGAACACCTGCTTGCTAACTAAATTAGTCTTGCAGCCAGTATAAATTGTTAACTAAATGGGCAGCCCATCTAATTTTTTAGGGAAAAGGTAGCCAGGGGAAAGGGGCTAGTTTAGAATGTGTCTCCTGGTTGGTTGAACACTCTCTTTGCCAGACAAAGCAAGCTCCCTGGTGTCTGACATTTCCAAGATTGCCAGGGCACCAACTTCTGATGTGCTGGCTCAAATCAAGAAAGGGGTACCACCCAGGTCTGAACGGTCACCCTCACACACCGCTCACCGGTCACAGAAGGTAGGCTTCTAACTATTGCAGGCCTGGATTCCCAAGGTCTGGTTTTGAGTACACTCCTGGCGACACAACCTGGTGTGGCTGGCTTAGACTCTGGTTGTGTCTCCACAACTGAGCTGCTCTCTAGGTAGTCAGCTTTTTTATAACTTCACAGTAATAAAAAATGAAAATAACAAGCTCAAAATAATATATTCCAAAAAAACTGGATGTTTTATTTTGATACAAAATATTAATAAAAACTTTGAAAAAGTGGAAGTAAAATATGTTTTTTAAAAAAAGTGTCTGAAACAATCATTTCAAAGTAATGATTATATGGTCTATTTAAGTTGTAAATCTTTGTTAATTAATTATCTGAAAGTTAATGCAAGTAGGTGAGACAGGCAGACAAAATCAGGTTTCTAACTAAATAAGAACAAATAAAGGTTTCTATCAAGGTGGGCCATAGTCAAAAGTATTGCCTAGGGAAAAAGTTTTTAAAGGAGTAACAAGTGCAGCACATCTTTGCCGATGTTGAGAAATCTGAGAGTAACATTAAAAAAGAAGCATAGTTTCATTTGCGTCATAGAAGATTGTCATTTATGAAAATATCCAGCTCTATATAGTCAAAGTTCTACTCCCTTCTCCTACTTCTGGCAAAGGAAGTTCTATAACATGCAGTGCTCTTTTCTACTATTAATCAGAAAACTTTGGTAATAATTTGATTCTAACAACAGTTAGACAGCTTAGCAGATTCATGTAAAAGGCTAATGTGTATATTTCAATTATTTAATTTTTTTGGTATATTATGTTAAGAACTCGACCAATTTACTTTGTACTCCAAAACTATTCCAAACGATTCTTGAATACTCACAAGAAATAGACTCATACTAATGCAATAAGTAAAAATAAACCAAGATATATTTTTTCTAGAAGTGTTTCTCTAATCTCCATCAGAGACTGCTGTAGGAAAGGTTCAAGCAGTTGTAAATACATTGTTCATCTAACTGGTCTACATGTCAATGATCACTTGATGTAAAAATCCAACAGTCTTTAGATTTAAGGTTTGAATTGGTAAGTTAAGCCAAAGGAAAAAGGTTATAGTGTATTCTACAAGAAGTTGTCTACTTGTTTTACAATGAAAGGAAGGCAACTTTAAATTTTATTATATCATTCGCGTAAAATTTATCTCAACACATTCATTCAATTGTTAGCCAACTGCTCATTGACTTTAGCTATTGCTCTCTTCCACATTTTCCTAGCTACTAATATTTGCAACAAAAATGATTTCACACAGTTTTTGTTCTATTTATAAAGCAAATAGTTCAGCAAATAATAACAAGTACTCCATGTATTTACATGGAGGTATTTCAGTTTCAGGTCTGCCTTAAAATTTTCGAAATTGTTTTTAGAATGTGAGTTAGCAGTCACGTGGTGCCCACCGATAGCTCAGAAGGGTTCGTGGGCATGCGCCACCGGACGAGCAAAAACGGCCATGTTGTCATTGGGAATCCAAGCTCCGTTCGCGTAGCTTGTGACTCTGTGCTTGTCGTATTTGAGAAAGGATTTTTAAGAGTCTTTCTGAGTCTTGGTGACTCGTGAGTAACCCTACTGGTGTAGTCTGGCACTACGGTGTTTTCTGGTAAAGCGTGCAGGTGGAGTAAGGGTGACATAAGGGGAGGTTTTGGAGTGTCACGGCTGGCAGTCTGGTACTGCGTTATTTTTACTTAGTAACTTACAAGCTATTTCGGCTTATATATTTGTATTTACTTTGCCTTGTTGTTAGGTGGTGCCACTCAGCTGGGCTGAGGTGGGCACAAGCGGGCCATGAGCGAGCCCGGGAGCAGCCAAAAGGCTGAGCCATCTACCGATGGCGGAGGTGGTCAGCCACCCGAGGGCGCCGCGAGCGCTGTAACAGTGCCGCTGGTTTTAGATGCCGCTTTTTTAGCGAATCTGATGAACCAGGCACGAGGGCCTATTTTAGAAAGGCTGAGCCGGCAAATGCAGCCATTTGCCGGTGAGTGTGCGGTTGAGGTAACCGCATGGCTCTCGCAGTACGAGCGACTGTGTGAGTTGGAGCACATTGCTCCGTGCACGCTGATTGCGTACATGCTCGATGGCACTGCTGCCAGAGTGCATGAACGCATGAGGGTGGGCGACGCATCCCAGTGGGATGTCGTGAAGGCAGTTTTGACTGCCGAGTACGCCATGCCTCGACAGGAGGCATGGCGTCGCCTTGTCAGCTGTCGACTCGAATCCGGGGAGACAGTTGACGTGTACCTGGACCGCTTGGAGCGGCTCGGCGGTAGACTGGGGGTGACGCTGGAGGACATGGTTTTTAGGACCAAATTCTATGAAGGGCTGCTCGAGTCAGTCTACGAGTGGGCAGTTACGCACGACCAGGCGTATACTGCTGACTTTGGTTCAGTGCTGAACCAAGTGAGGGGAAAGTTGGTTTTCCGGAGAGCTGTTAAGGGTCGCCCCTCAACAATTAGCTCAGCGGCCAGTTCTGGTTACCGGCTGGCGACTGCTTCTGGCAAGCAGTTGGGGGCTGCTTCTAGCAAGCAGCCGGGAAGCAAAGACAGTTGCTTTCGATGTGGGGGTCCACACCGGGTGAAGGACTGCCCACGTATTAAGCGGCCTTCGTCTGGTACGGGGGCGAAAAAGACCTCTTCTGGCAAGAGGGTCGGGTGTTTCCGGTGCGGCAGCATGGAGCACTTTGTATGGGATTGTCCTGTACGGCCACCGCCTGGGGCGGCGGCAGGGCTCACGGAGGATGAGCCGGGTTTTCATCAGGAGGATGCAACTCTGGGCGCCGCATCCTCTCATATGGACACTGTGTAAGCCAGGCTTACGAGGGGTCCCATAACATCAGGGGGACCCGAGGTGGCGTTGGCGTGACAGGGGGAGGCTGGAGGTCACATGCAAGCAGTAAGAGTGTACTGCGGGACAGTCCTTGGCTGTCCGGGGCGACTGGCGAGCCTACGACGAGCAGTCGTATGCCGGTCATTCGAGCAATTCTGAATGGTTGCAGTTTTCAGTGTCTGGTTGACACTGGAAGCGAGAGGACTCTGGTAAGTCCGCAGGTGTTGACAGGCTCAACCCGACTTAGGCCGAGCCACCCGCTGTTGACAGCAGATGGTAAGGCGTCTCATGTGAAGGGTCAGTGTCGGGTGGTCGTCGGTGTACAGGGACACTGTTTCGACGTTACGGCACTCGTTATGGACAAGCTGTGCAATCTTGGGGTTGACTGCTTGCTGGGTGGCGACGTCATTGACCACATGGGAGGCGTCATTGTCCGTAGAGGAAGTGATGCGAAGTATTCGGTCAGGTGGGGGAAACCCTATCAGAATGGATGCTGTGGAGTACCTGCTGGGCAGGATACTGGGGCTGGCTGCGCGTGCGGGGTGACAAGGGTGGCACCGTTGTCGGGGTTGGGTGGTGATCTGGTGTCACTGCAAGTCGACGACCCCGATTTTGTTGCCACTTTTGCCCAAGGCCGATGGACCGTTAGCTGGCGGTGGTCCGGGGAATCTCCGAAGGGATTGCAGACCCGGGTCACGGAGTACAAGTGTACTCGGGCACCTAACCTGCATGAGCGGTACTGTGCTGAAATTGAGAGCTGGATCTCAAAAAGTTGGTTGAAAAGGTGGAGTCGACCCATTGAGGGTATTATCCCCCTTTTGGCTGTGTTCCAACCAACAAAGGACAAAATGCGACCAGTCATGGACTACCATGAGCTGAACGCGTTTGTCGAGAGTCACACGGGAGGTGACGCGGTCGCTGTGTGCGGCGAGAAAATCCGGAAGTGGAGACAGTTGCATGGCAGACTTGGGGTAGTTGACCTCAAGTCCGCGTACCTACAAATCCATGTTTCGGAGGACCTGTGGAAATACCAGGTCGTGAAGTATAAGGGGGTCCCTTATGCACTGACACGTTTAGGCTTCGGGCTTTCGTGTGCGCCTAGGATCATGACCAAAATCCTAGGCAAGGTTCTTTCGCTCGACGAGCGGGTCCGACGAGGGACTGACCACTATATTGACGATATATTGGTGCAGGAGTCTGTGCCTGGCGTGGAGGAGCTGAGAAAGCACCTTGCTAAGTATGGACTGGCGATGAAAGAGCCGGAGGGCCTTGATGGAGGTTGGTTGTTGGGCATTTCTCTGAAGAGAAATGCTCGTGGACATTTGCAGATGTCGAGGGGAACTGCGCCCTCCGAAATTCATCTTGAGCCAGCTGGGCTGACTAAGAAAGAGCTTTTCTCGTTTTGTGGCCGACTTGTCGGTCATTACCCAGTGGCTGGGTGGTTGCGGCCCTATTGCAGCTTCTTGAAGCGGCTGGGATGCAACGGAGCCTGGGATGCCTCTGTTGAAAAGGAGGTCAGCTCGCTAGCTAGGGAGCTTTACACAAGGGTATGTCAGGAGGACCCTGTTAGGGGTCAGTGGCATGTAAGACCGAACGGTTCGGTCGTTGTGTGGACAGATGCTAGCTCTCTGGGCCTCGGTGTGGCAATCGAGGTTGATGGCAGCATTGTAGAAGATGCGTCGTGGCTGAGGAAGGAGTCAGACCATTCACACATCAATGTTGCCGAATTGGAAGCTGTGGGACGAGGTGTTAACCTGGCTATCGCGTGGGGGTTCAAGACCTTCACCTTGGCGGTTGACTCTCTCACAGTTGTCAATTGGATGTCAAATACAATTGACGAGCGCAATCGTGTTTGCACGAAAGGTGCTGCAGAGATGCTGGTGAAGCGTCGGCTGGGGGTGATCCGTGATACGATCACCGAGTACGGCTTATCGGTCACTATGCGTCTTGTACCTACTGTGGAGAACAAGGCGGATAGAATGACAAGGGTGCCTAAGAAGTGGCTCGGGCATCGTGGGATGAGTGGAGGTGAGGCCAAAAGCATGGCTGCTGCCATCTTCACCGGCGAGACCCTCGGGGATGCTGTGTGGGCAGCTCATTTGCCTCACCATCTGGGTGTCGAGAGAACACTGTACCTTGCTCAGCAAGTATGCAGTGACTTGACACGGGAGCAGGTCAAACGCGAGCTGGCTGGCTGTGAGGCCTGTCAGCGCGTTGACCCGGCTCCGAGAGGTGAGAACCTCGTGGAAACAGGCAGCTTGGCTGTCGAGGGGAACTGGTGCCGGGTGGCCATAGACGTGACTCACTATGGCGGCCAGGTGTTCCTGTCCATGGTTGATTGCGGGCCGTCACGTTTCGCTATCTGGCGCCGCTTGCCAAGTGAGACGGCGGCGCACATCGAGGCTCAGTTACGCACAATCGTAATTGAGCGAGGGCCGTGTGACGAATTGTTAATGGACAATTCCATGGCGTTTAGGTCAGCAACTGTTGCACAGTTCGCTGACGAGTGGGGGATTTCTCTGAGATTTCGTGCCGCTCACGCCCCGAGTGGCAAGGGAATCGTTGAGAGGAATCACCGGACAATCAAGAGGATTGCCGAGAGGGGAAAAATTAGCCCCGAGGAGGCAACGTTCTGGTATAATGTCACGCCTCGCAAGGGTACAGATGGGGGTTCGGTACCCTCGAATAATCTGTATTGATATTCATGGCGAGTGCCTTTTGACGTCAATCTATGCGGGTTAGATGAGGTCAGTCAAGGCAAGTTTGCTGTCGGCGATGAGGTGTGGGTGAAACCCTCGACTCCGTCGTGCACTAGGCAGTGGGCACCGGGAGTGATTACCGGAGTTGTTTCAAAGCACAACGTGTGCGTGGATGGCATGCCGAGGCATGTGAGGGATGTCCGCAAACGGCGGTTTGGCACTGACCGTAGTAGGGAAAACGGCATCCGTGAACTGGTCGAAGACGGCCGGCCTAATCTAGATAGATTACGCGGTTCTGCTGCTCCCCCACCGCCTCAGCTGCATCCCTGTGAGGTGGCTGAGGTCTCGGAGGGGGATGTGGAGGACGGTCCTCAGACTGCCGAGGATGAAGTTCAAAACATGGATGGTGAGCCTCAGACTGCTGGGGCTCCGTCCGGGGATTTAGATCCTGCTGAACCTGAGCTTCAACCGTCAATGCTCAGGCGGTCGCAGCGAGAGCGACAGTGTCCCCGGTATTTGGATGACTATGAGGGATAGCTGGTAGCTTCTTAAAAGCTGGGGAAAATGTGAGTTAGTAGTCACGTGGTGCCCGCCGATAGCTCGGAAGGGTTCGTGAGCATGCGCCACCGGACGAGCAAAAACGGCCATGTTGTCATTGGGAATCCAAGCTCCGTTTGCGTAGCTTGTGACTCTGTGCTTGTTGTATTTGAGAAAGGATTGTTAAGAGTCTTTCTGAGTCTTGGTGACTCGTGAGTAACCCTACTGGTGTAGTCTGGCACTACGGTGTTTTCTGGTAAAACGTGCAGGTGGAGTAAGGGTGACATAAGGGGAGGTTTTGGAGTGTCACGGCTGGCAGTCTGGTACTGCGTTATTTTTACTTAGTAACTTACATAGAAAATGATTAAACATTGGATCACTTAGTAATTTTAATATCATCAAACTTTAGAAGCACACTAAATTTTTTATTTTACATTCACAGATTATTTTGGAGCTACTACATAATAATCAAAGAGCAGTTACTAAGATGTATCTTGTAACAGGTTTATAAGACATGCAAGCAATATATTTCTTGAAACATAAACTTCATCTTAACAAGAAGTAAGATTTGTTTTAGTTAACAAATGCCTACCTTTTGCTCAAACACTTAAATCAACAAGAAATCATTTTATCTAACTTGTCCAAGTCCATGATTTTAATGTTAGAGCTTTTTCAAAAGCTGATTGAGTAGTGTACCTAAGTAATTTTTACTTCATAAGACTATGGTTAGTCTGATAGTTTCGTAAGTAACTGTCATTCCAGTCTCAAGAGTACCTGCTAGAGGTTCTCCGGCATTATCAAATATTGGCTCCTAATTGCTTTCTTTTTGCATAGGAAATGCTAAAATATAAATATGTGATAATCTCTTGTGTTACTTTTTTTAGTTATAGTTATTCTTAATATGAAAATGTTGTTATTGCGCTAACTTCATACATCTTCAGTTTCTATAAAAAGCAAAACAATGGTGAGACAACTCATTAAAACATTACTCAATGCAAGTTTACATAAGTTTACTTCCTTGACAAACTTTGTTGATGGACTGCATAGAAGAACAGGTACATTCTCATCAGAAGAAACAGCACAAGCAAGATTGACAGGAAGTCTTCAAAAGCATTTTTCTTCAAGTTCTTGCTTACACAACCTGAAACAAATATTCTCAATAGATTTACAATTGATGGACTGTAATAATGTTTCCTGGTAGAGGTATGCGAAACACAACTTAGAAGTTGCATCATTGCCTTTCAGTTCAAGACTAATTGATATATTTTGTGCTTTCGTAATATTTTCTAGATTGCAGTAAACCATAATTTTTTGCCAAAGGACCAACTTGATACCAACAGAAAAACACTTTTTTACATTAAGAAGACACTGGCTGCATTCTTCAATACTTAATCAAGCTGTGTCAGTTGTCTATTGTTTCTGTCAATAATGGTGAAGTAAAACAAAACACATAAACATCATGTTTTATAGGTAATATTTCTTATATTAACTTTTACAGAAGATAAAATTGAAAGATTACGTTCAGGTATGTTTTCAGCTTGGCGCTTATGACGGATTATCAATGCAAAGAAGCTATTGTCTCACCATGGTTTAAATGTAGACCACTTTTGAGAACTTTGAGCTTTTATTAATTATGAGTAGTGTTTGCACTTGTGAGAATGTGCTGTAAATAGAAACATGATAAATGCAATCATGTATCAGCGCTTTATAAAAGCACAACCATGTGTTACCATTTAATTCATTCAAATGGGTAGTCTGATAGGCTAATATTTCAGTGATCTTTAAATTTCATTTTAAGGTTGTTCAGTGACTGGCATGTTTCTAAAATAGACAGTCTCTGTGTGTATGTGTGTGCTTTTCTGAGGTAGTTATCAAAGTTAACCTCAATAGCTTATCATTGCTTCCCGTGCAACAAGAAAGAGTTCAAGGTCTTATATTATGTATACTATGGGTGAGTTATCAAGTATTGATTGATATTCTCATGAAAAAAATATTTAAAGTCATGTTAGCTATGTTTGCAAAATACAATAACCCAACTTAAACTTTGTTGGTCATAGAAAAACATTTCTATTTCAAAACCTAAAAACTCTTTTTTATTATTCCCAATTCATTTCCAAAAATTGAAACATGTTCTGTTTAAAATATTTATGATGGTTTTTGCAGAAAAATGTTTAGATGTGTTACAAAAAACCGGTAACAAAAGCTGAAAGAGGCCTTTGGTATGTGACTTATCATTGTGTATAGTTTTTAATTTTTTTGACTTGCCTTTGTTTGTGCAAAAGTACATGTACATCCTTTTACTAATTTAGAACGAAAAATTTGCCATGCACTATTTAAAAAAAATATTTATTGCCAATCTAAACTTGAAGATGTTCAATTTATATATACATATATATATATAAATAGTTTATTATTGATATACAAAATGCATGTATATATAAATATCAGTGTCTTTCAGTTGTTTATCCAGTTGCTGCGATTGAAATCTTGCAATGAAATATATGTACCACGGTGGATTTGAACTCACCAACTCTATTTTTGCAGACGTGCTTCTAACCATTACACTACACATCAAGCCGGTTGTAAAATGGATTAAATGCCATCATCTCAAATCATACTACCTGCCAATATGTCATGGCTTAACACGTTCAGTAAATGCAAACCATTTTTGTGATGCATATAACACACAACTGTTGTGCAATTTTTAACATCTAAAACCAAAATATAATAGCCGTTTAGCATTTTAAAAAATCTACCGATGCAAAAGATTTGTATAGCTAAAATATGTAGAACTAATGTTTTAACTCTTTATTCACTGCAGTATAACATGAAGTGAGGCTCAGGTTAATAAAAGTCTATTCAATTAAATGTCAATTCACAAATGGCAGAGCTAGTTTTTTTGCCAGAAATAATAGGTCAGTTTTATCTTATGACAGGTTAGCTTCTCTTTATTTACACAATTCAAGGCATGTCTCAACACTTACGGTTTAGGATGAGACTGTAAACTGGTGGAAACAACAGGTTTAGAGAGTATAATTTTATAAAGTTACTTCTAAGATGCAGTCAGGAATATAATTGTTCTTATTTATATAATTTATTTCTTTAGTACCCTCTCATACACTGTATTCATAAATAATTAAATTCATTACTTAAAAAAACTGCATACTATTGGTCACAATAAAAATGGCCATGGTTAGAAAGCATGAAGGTCTTTAAGAAAGTGGATTACTTGTAACTAGCGGTGGTGAAGTTTAAGGCCGATAAAAACTGAAGAAATAATGAAATGCATGGCTGATATGATTAGTGTCAAGGTATTAATGGCTTCTTAGACGATGTAAGACAGAGGGTAGCTGAATATGTTGATAAAATATTTACTCTTCATTTCTTCGTAATGAATACGAAGTGTGTGAGTGTGTGTGTGTGTCTGTGCGCGTGTGTAGGTGCGCGTGTGTGAACTTGTAAATGCATGCAATTGGGGACTCACACCAGAATTTAACAGACAAATTGGGGACGTTCGGAAATTGGGGACGTCCCCAATCTTTTAAACCCTTTTTTCTTATAAAAACTAAAAAATATATAGTTTAATCCAACTCCCGACAAAATCTGAGCACTGTCCCCAATTGCCTGCATTTGTACGAAAACATCTGTGAGTGTGGGTGTGTGAAAAAATATGTAAGTCCCCATAAAGTTTGTTAAATTCTCACACACATTTGACCTGTTTCCATTTGTTAGTAGGCAAATATTTTCGGAGTTTTCTTCTCATAGAAACTTTTTAACTAACAATTGGGGACATTATATCTTATTGGGGAGCTAATTTCTACCTTGTAAAAACTCACAATATTTGCGAGTTTCTACAAGAATGAAATTACAAGAGATGAAAACTCACAATATTTGTGAGTGAAAAGTCACAATATTTGTGAGTTTTTTTTTAAATGTAGCTTCGGAAGCAAATTGAGCGTTTACACTATTTTTGAACTTATGTTTAGCTAAAGGCTATATTTGCTCTTCTGCATTACAAATGTATTTTGTAGTTTAGCATCTGCAAAGTTTTTTTTACAATATAATGTATTTGGTCAGCAGTTATACACGCTCAGCAGACATTTGAAAGTGTGTCTTGTTTGCTTCCTTGAATAGTTCAGGCCTTTAATAATCCTTGAGAGCTCTTGTACTTTTTCAAATATTCTCACATATGCATCCTTCTTTACTTACTAGCTTTTATTTTTAGTATGGTTGTAGTTTATACACAATTAAAAAAATTGCGCTTTATTATTCAAAAGATTTGTTTGAATTCATTACGTACATTTCTTACATAAGTTATAGCTGCATAAAATCTCAGGTTAATTTCACATTATCTTAGGCATAAGATCTCTGTACATGTACTTTATTGACTTCAAATCTTGATCCATTGTATGTCTTTGCAAGAACTTTACTACATCATCCTTCCTTGATATTTTTAGACTGAATAAAATATTAAAATAAAACATGTAGCCTCCAATGCTTTTTCTAACTCGTTTACATTTTTCCTATATCTATGAAAAATAATGGTTGAAATTCTGATTTAAAATATATTTTAAAAGTTAACTTGAATATCTGATAATTTTGATTCAAAACATTTAAAACAAACATTATTAAACCAATTTCAAGTGTCTCTGCAAATTTGTAATCTGAGATCTGTATATCGTTAGAATTCAATCAAATATTCTGTTTTTTCTTTCTCAGACCAATTGTCCATCATTGAACTTTTTTACTATGTAGTATTCTTTCATAAGCTCCACTAAAAAACTTTCGTTACTACGAAAAGATCAGAGTCAATTACAAAGATTGACAAGGTAGTATATCTTTAGAGAATGAAATAGCTAGATGGAAAATTCTGCCATACATTTATCGCTCCTCATTGAAAATACTTATAGTTGTTTTAGAAAATATATATATTTCATCAAATTTATATTGAGTACGTTGACAATACCAATCTTTTTGTCTAAAGCTTGATTGTAATTTAAATCCTATGTCCCTATGCTTGCTTTTCATGTATGGCTTGAAAACAATGGAATTATACAAGTTTCAAGTTTAATCAATTGCGGTTATCAATGTGTAAAACTAAGCAGCAGTGTCAACATTTAATGAATATATTTAATTCTTTTTGGCTTTTGGATTTTTTAAAAAGTGCTTGTCATCACCTCACTTGTTCTTTTTACTCTTGTTTATAATAGTTAACTCATGCTGGCGCAAGGTAAATATGTTGATGACTGGCATTGCTAGCAGTATAAAACGAGATACGGCAACAAAATTAATTCAGTAACGTAATTAAATTTGTTGTCTGTTTATGCCAATCGCTAATGGCCTAACGCTGAGTTATCCTTTGTACATCATACATGTGTAGAATTAATAGTTCCTAAAAGTAAATTAAAAAAGTGTCATAATATGTATATTTATTACTCAACAAAGATATCATAGACAACTATAGAACTTTTGAACTGAGTTTGAAGTAGAAATGAAGTCATGCATAACTTTTAATAGCATAATTATGAAAGTGTGCACATGAGATTGCACATGAAATTGTCCACCGAGCACATGAAATTGGCAAAAAATTAAGTATACAAAAAAGCAAAGTGTTTTTGCATACTCGCAAACAATAAAAAGATTTTTTGAGGTGTTAAATGGGTGTGAAATACTGAACGCAAATAATCGTCAACATGAATGATTTTTTTAATGTTTATTACTACTTCGTTCATGGGAATGCAACAGATTAAAATTGTTTTAATTTTATTGTAGTATTCATCATATATAATTTTAGCTGGATTTTAGTAATGTATATATGTAAGAGCCTAATACGGTTCAGTGAATGCATGAAACTTTGTTTGTTATACGATACAAAGCCAAATGCGCTTAGCTAACGTCTCAGCAAGTAAGCAATGCATACTAAAAATCTATATATATAAATATCAGTGTCTTTTTGTCTTTTATTGTATGTTCATTTATAACAAGTATGCATTGTTTTAACATAACAATGCATAACTTACATGACTCTCGCATAAGCTTGATTGATATGCTAAGCAAGAATATTGCAATCAGTAGAGAGCTGTAGTAGGACTGAAACAGGCACAGTATGAATTACACAAATAGTTAAACAGTACACAGAAATAAATGCAGTACGCAGAAATAAAAAAAACACCTTCATTTAAAGCCGTCATTTTTATTACCCTTGCAAAATTGGGCAATCTGCTTGTTTTATATAAAGCAAGAGAGGCTGCTACCTATTTGTAAAAATTCACAACAATAAAAAATCTAAAGAAGTTAGACCAATCTAAAGAAAAACATTTTTTATAATTAAAACACAAAATGAAACCAAAACTTCTGTTGATCACCAGAAAATACCAAATAGTAAATCCCTGGTCAAAGATTTTCAAAATCACACTGGCAAAACTGCTAGCAATTTCTTTTTAACTGTTTTTTTAATTATTCTTGACAAAGTTATTACTTGCGCTGTTTTAATTAAAAAAGTTCACAGGTAAACGTTTATTTTTTTGCTACTTTTAACCCTGTTCCAAAAACTTTGCAATTATTTTTTATAGATTGCATTGTAACAAACTAATTTTAGATATCAATAGCGATAGGGCAATAATTTAATTATGGTGCTATTGTTATTGTGATTCCTAATTTGAAGTAAACAGTTTTATGAGAATTATTCTATAGCTGGCCATTGACTACTTCTGTTGGAAAGCTTACCTACATTTTAATGTTTGAAAAACCGACTTTTTAACTTTTTGTTGGTCATAGTTGCTTGTTTTTTTAATAGTTACTTTAAAAAACTCTCACAGCATTGGTAAAATTTTCGTGCTATCTGAGATTTGTTTGAGCCAACGTGTTATCGCTTCTCAACCTTTGCCTGTCATACATTTAGCCTGTAGTGTCTCGCTTATGATTATGTAACATCGCAGAACCACAAGTTAAATATAGAGAACAAAGAAACTTATTCAGTACTGCTGGTCATCTGTAATAACAAGATTATAACATTGGATGCTTTACACACCAAATCAAAGACAAATAAGATGTTTACTTCCATAAAATTTGTGCTCAATAGCATATACAATTTACAAATATTCAATGAGTTTATTATTTTCCATTTACTCCATTCTATAATATTCTATTGGCACAAGGCTTTATTGTTAATTAAAAACCAAGCAGATGCAGTGAGTGAGACATGTTTTTAATAAAATAGTAGCTTGTAAATTTCACAGACACTGCAAATAATTTGTCAATAATTTACCTAGGCGCGAGATTTTGAACTTCATTTGCAATATCACCCAGTTAGCCTCAAACAGAACAAATTGTATTTGTTTTGTATTAATGATACTCATGTTCACGTTCACTTTAAATCACATTGTTTTACTATGCCAATCTTTTTAAGAAAATGCGTACTTATTTGCCAATATAAATAGCTTTCAAAATGCATCAAATTACTGCTCAGGCGCCAAAGAGTAATGTTATATGTTTTAAATAGAGAAAATAAAGTGAACCACCTGTAATAATCAAGCCGGATCATATTTTCAAAATATTACATCTGAATTGATGTTGCACACAAAGATCACTGTTATCATAAACTATACAGACATAGATCAATGTTGTCAAATATTTCACATGGAAACATCCTATTTGACATTTGCAAGAATTTTTTATAGATTGCAGTGTAGCAAACTAATTTTAGATATCAATAGTGCAATAGTTTACTTATTGTTCTATTGTTATTGTGATTGCTAATTTGAACTAATCAGTTTTATGAGAATTATTTTATAACTGGTCATTGACAACTTCGGTTGTAAATTTTATCTACAGTTTCAATGTTTGGAAAACCCATCTAATTGTACTTTGTGTTACTGATAGTTGCTCTTTTTTCCATAATTACTTTGAAAAAGTCTCACGGCATTAGTGAAATTTTGATGCTGTTTGCGATTTGTCTGACCCAACATGTTATCGCTTCTCAATCTTTGCCTGTCATACCTTGAGCCTGTAGTGTCTTGCTTATGGTTATGTAATAAAAGCAGGAGTTAAATCTGGAGAACAAAGAAACTTATTCAGTACTGCTGGTCATATACAATAACAAGATTATAACATTTGATGCTTTATACACCAATCAAAGACAAATCAAATGTTTACTCTCATAAAGTTTGCTCTTGCAAGCATATACAATTTACAAATATTCGATGAATTTAGTATTTTCTGTCTACTTTGCTCTACAGTATTCTATTCTGCGCAAAGCTTTATGGTTAGCTAAAATGCAAGCAGACTCAGCAAGTGAGACATGTTGTAAATGCTATGGCGGCTTCAAAATCCCCAGACACTGCAAATAGTTTTTAAGAATCTACCCAGGTGCCAGGTTTTAAACTTTATTTGCAACATCACCTAGCTAGCCTCAAA
Organism: Watersipora subatra; assembly: GCF_963576615.1. NCBI lineage: Eukaryota > Metazoa > Bryozoa > Gymnolaemata > Cheilostomatida > Watersiporidae > Watersipora > Watersipora subatra. Next base: position 41,038,979 of record NC_088712.1, read on the forward strand.
CAGGAAATATTACATTTGTTTTGGATTAATGATAGTCATGCTCACGTTCATTTCAGATCACACGATTTTCACTAAGCCCATTTTTTAAGGAAATGCGTACATATATGCCTATCTAAACAGCTTTCGCAGTGCATCAAATCACTGCATAGTTTCCAAAGAGTTATCACATGCATCTTAAATAGAAAATATAAAATGAACAAAAGCTAACAACCGAGACCAATCACATTTTTAAAATGTTTCATCTAAATTGATGTTGTTCCCATAGACTACTATTATCATACGCTATACTGACATAGGGCAATATTGTCAAATGATTTATTTGATAACATTATGAAAAACAAAACGTAATATGGAACACAAATTAATTCTTTAATTGGACTATCGAATTTACATAGAGTTGAACAGTTATATTTTAAAACAAATATGAAGGGTATTTCTTATGAAACCTTTTTCAATTTCTCAAGAGAAATTTAGTATTTTGACAATTTATATGCAATTTAACCATGAGTAACTTATACCAGAAGAAAATTATGATAGACAATAGAATTATATCACCCCAACTATGGAAGGTTTGAAGTCATGTATTTACTGATTTGCTTTAGTTTTTAATTTAAATTGCAATTGGAAAAATCTTTTAAACCCAAAATGCATGATTCTCAAAGTTGATTGTTTGAATATCACACTCACAAAGTTTTTTTCTTTTGCATCACATTAAATAGTTCGGTTGATGTACCGGCTTGCACAGCAAGAACTTTAATAGTGAGTGATTATTGCAAAGTTGTTTTCTAGTGCCGTTGTTTTTGTAATAATTTTTGTTTAATATCCGTCGTTTTGGTATACTTTCAGTGTTGGTAGAGAATCTCCTGAACCAAGTAAATATTATTACTTTCCACTTATTTTCTGCTAAACATTAAGCGGCAAGGATCCAGGTAATCTTGATGCAACATCAAACAGCAACAAGATCTATTAATAGAACAAAGGAAATTATGCAATACGGTTACTTGCAGGCAATAATAAGATCATATGGTTTGCGACTTTTACACAGTCTCTCATCCAAAGAAGAAATTTTTTCTTTAAAGATAAGCTCTCCATAACATACTACACTTAAAAATATTTAACGGTTTTAATTACAATGCTAATTTTATATGAAGCAAGAAAGGCTGATAATTGCTTATAAAATTCAAAATAATAAAAAGTCTGCAGGAATGATACCAATTTGCAAAAATATTTCTGATAATTTAGACACGAAGTTAAACAAAAACTTGTGTTGAGCACCAATAATTACCAACAGGTAGATCCCTTGTTGAAAATTCGCAAAAGCACACTTGCAAAATTGCCTGAAGATCCTTGTCAACTGTTTTTTATTACTGCTGACAAAGTTATTACTTTTGGTCTTTTACTCAAGGAAGGTCACGAGCCAAAACTCCTGTTTTGTCAATTTGTAATTTTGTTTGAAAAACTAAACAAGTCTTTTTAGAAATTGCATTGTAACAAAATAATTTTAGATATCAATAGCAATAGTGCAATAACCTACTTATTGTTCTATTGTGATTGCTAATTTGAACTAAACATTTTTTTTAGAATTATTCTATAGCTGGCCATTGACTACCTTTGTTGGAAAGCTTACCTATAGTTTTAAAGATTGGAAAACTCATCTCACTTTACTTTGCGTAGCTCATACATGTATATAGCCACCCCTTTTTATTAATAATTGCTTTGAAAAAGTCTCACAGCATTGATAAACTTTCTGCTCTGTTTGAGAGTTTTCTGAGCCAACATGTTTATGACTGTTGAAACTTTGCCTGTCATACATTGAACATGTCTTGTTCTGCTTATGATTATGTAATATTGAAGAAGGATCAATTAAACTTAGGGAACAAAGAGACTTATTCAATACTGCAATCGGTAAAATTCAGCGCTGCTCATGCACAATGACAAGATTATAAAATTTTCTGCTTGTGCACTAAATCAAAGACAAATAAGATCCTAAACTCTTATAAAGTTTGTGCTCAATAGCATATACGCTATACAAATATTAAATGAACTTAACATTTTCTGTCTACGCAGTTCTATAATATTCTATTCTGTGCGCGGCTTTATGGTTAGCTAAAAACCAAGCAGATTCAGTGAGTGAGACATGTTGTTAATGAAATGGTAGCTTGTAAATCTCACAGACAATGCAAATAATTTGTCGAAAATCTACCTAGGCACAAGATTTTAAACTTTATTTGAAACATCAGATAGTCATGCTCACTTTTATTTTATATCACATGGTTTCCACTATGCCCATTTTTTTAAAGACATGCGTACATATTTGCCAATCTAAACAGCTTTCACAATCCATCAACTTACTGCACAGTTGCCAAAAAGTTATGCCATGCGTTTTGAATCGAAAAAGTAAAGTGAACAACAGTTAACGGTAAAGACGAATCACCTTTTCAAAATATTTCATATTATTGGATGTTGCTCACATAGATGATTATTATCATAAACAAAACTGACTTAGTAAAATATTGCCGAAGGTTTTACGTTGAATTGCTATACTTAAAATTTTATTAAATACTTAAAGAATTTGATAGTTACTGTCTATTTTTATTTTTAAAAACTTCAATATGAATTAAAAGCCAAACAGGCATAGCAAGTGAAATGTGTTTGAAAGGTCGTATTCTGTTTCACAGATTCTGAAGATAATCTGGCAAATACCTACTTAGCGGACAGCAAATCACCTTTAGTTGCAATATTGTCTTTTAGCTGTACACAAATTATATTATATTTGTATTGCATTAGTGTTGTTGTCTTGTGTATGTGTGCCAATTATAGGCTCAATAGTTTCTATCATGCAAATATTTGAAAGAAAATAAATATATTTTAATACACCTATTAATTTTTGTACAATAATTGGTAAAATTCCCAAACTAATAGGTTAAATGTCATACACACCAATGATAACAATTCCAAAACCAAAATGAGGATATATTATCGCAATGCTATTTTTATTATTTGGTTAAACTAATGTTTGCAAAATTAATCGTTGAAACAACAAACACACCTCCGATTTCTCAATGTTCCATGAATTTTTTTATGGATGAAAGTATACTTAATTAATTCATTAATATTCTAAAAGTAATGGTTGTATTTTAATTAACGGTTTTGATAATATTCGTAGTTATTGAAACAGCATTGAGAAATTTTATGACTGTATGTACAGTTATGATATTTGCTTTATGTTTTTAAACCAATGGCCATACAAGCAAATGTTCATGCACTGATATTTTTACCATCAATTTGGGAACATCTTAATACAAATGTTTTGAGATTGGTGGCGACTAATTGTGCTCTTATAATCATTGTGTAATGTTCCAAACTAATTGTTGTAATATAATAAGTATTTGTTGTGGTATTCATCTTTCCAAATTAGAGATATTTTATTCTTTGTCATCAAATGTAACAACAAACTGAAAGAAACTTTTTGTAACATCCTTGATATGAATTAATACTATGTATGCACCAGTAAATTTTGACAATTATTTCAAACCAATGGTTAAAAGATCATGCAAACTCGTGGTTATATTTGATGCCTCAAATTAGCAACAACATAGCACAATGGTGTTGAGATGCTATATCACTCAAACTGCTTTTGTAATAATTGCTCAATATCCCAGAGCAAATGGTTAAAAAATCATACAAGCTTTCTGGAGATAATGAAGCGATCATTAGGGACATTTTATTACAGATACTTTGAGCTGTTGTACGACTGTGAGCGGAGTTGCATATTGGCCAACTTCCCAGAATAGTTACATAATTATAAACACTGGTGATGGTATTTTAGCATCTATTTGGGGACATCTTGTCACAATAGCTATGAGATGCTTGATCACTGCATGAAGATTGGTAATAATTGATCAATGTTTCAAACTAATGGAAGCAATATCATTCACAGTTGCAATAATAGTTTTAGCACAAAATTGGTCAAGTCTTCTCACACATTCGCTTTAAGATGGTTAGCGAATAAGTGTGCACTTACAATTATGGATCAATTTTTTCAAGCTAATGGTTTAACTATAACTAAAACTTGCTGTGATATTTGTGCCAATAAATTAGAGAGATTTTCCCACAGCCCAGATGCTTTGAAATGATTAGTGACTGTAAGTGAACTTACAAAAATGTGTAAAGTCATACGCATATGTGATAATAGTTCTGTGATCAAATTGAGACATCTTGGCATGATGAATTTACATGGCTTAAAACTGCACATTATTTTATCATAATTGGTTAATGCGACCATACAAATGTTTAAAATAGCGTAAACCTGTCTGAGATATTTGGCTGTCAAATAACGGCCATCTTACAGCAACGGTTTTTAGATTGTTCATGACTGTGAGTTCACACATAATAATTGTTCTATGTCCCCAAATCAATGGTTAAAATATCATACACACCTGTGAGAATAATTTTACCATCAAACTGGGGACATATTGTTGCAATGGAGTTGACATATTCTATGACTGACTGAGTTATTTTGTTATAATTGTTCAATGTGCTCAGGAAACTGCTTAAGAAGGATATTCATCGAGGTTGATATTTTGGCATTAAATTTGGAACATATTGCAGCAATGGTATTAAGAATGATCATGACTGTTATCTCAAATAAAATAATCAGTCAATGTCCCCAAATCAATGGTTAAAATATCATACACACCTGTGAGAATAATTTTACCATCAGATTGGGGACATATGGTTGCAATGGTGTTAACATATTCTATGACTGACTGTGTTCTTTTGTTATAATTGATCAATGTGCTCAGGAAACTGTTTAAGAAGCATATTTATTGGGATTGATATTTTGGCATTAAATTTGGAACATCGAGCAGCATTGGTATTAGGAATGATGACAACTGTGATTTCAAATAAAATAATCAGTCGATGTCCCCAAATTAATGGTAAAAAATCATACCCGCCTGTGAGAATAATTTTACCATCAAATTGGGGACATATCGTTGCAATGGTGTTGACATTGTCTATGACTGACTGTGTTCTTTTGTTCTAATTGGTCAATGTGCTCAGGAAACTTTTTAAAAAGCATATGAATTGGAGTTGATATTTTGGCATTAAATTTGGAACATCTTGCAGCAATGGTATTAGGAATATTCATGACTGTGATATCAAATAAGATAATCAGTCAATGTCCCCAAATCAATGGTTAAAATATCATGCACATCTGTGAGAATAATTTTACCATCAAACTGGGGACATATTGTTGCAATGGAGTTGACATATTCTATGACTGACTGAGTTATTTTGTTATAATTGTTCAATGTGCTCAGGAAACCGCTTAAGAAGCATATTCATCGAGGTTGATATTTTGGCATTAAATTTGGAACATCTTGCAGCAATGGTATTAGGAATAATCATGACTGTGATCTCAAATAAGATAATCAGTCAATGTCCCCAAATCAATGGTTAAAATATCATACACACCTGTGAGAATAATTTTACCATCAAATTGGGGACATATCGTTGCAATGGTGTTGACATTGTCTATGACTGACTGTGTTCTTTTGTTATAATTGATCAGTGTGCTTAGGAAACTGCTAAATAAGCATAATTATTGGGATTGATATTTTGGCATTAAATTTGGAACATCGAGCAGCAATGGTATTAGGCATGAGGATGACTGTGATTTCAAATAAAATAATCAGTCAATGTCCCCAAATCAATGGTTAAAATATCATACACACCTGTGAGAATAATTTTACCATCAAATTGGGGACATATCGTTGCAATGGTGTTGACATATTCTATGACTGACTGTGTTCTTTTGTTATAATTGGTCAATGTGCTCAGGAAACTGCTTAAGAAGCATATTTATTGGGTTTGGTATTTTGGCATTAAATGTGGAACATCTAGCAGCAATGGTATTAGGAATATTCATGACTGTGATATCAAATAAGATAATCAGTCAATATCCCCAAATCAATGGTTAAAATATCATGCACATCTGTGAGAATAATTTTACCATCAAACTGGGGACATATTGTTGCAATGGAGTTGACATATTCTAAGACTGACTGAGTTATTTTGTTATAATTGTTCAATGTGCTCAAGAAACTACTTAAGAAGCATATTCATCGAGGTTGATATTTTGGCATTAAATTTGGAACATCGAGCAGCAATGGTATTAGGAATAATCATGACTGTGATCTCAAATAAGATAATCAGTCAATGTCCCCAAATCAATGGTTAAAATATTATACACACTTGTGAGAATAATTTTACCATCAAATTGGGGACATATCGTTGCAATGGAGTTGACATATTCTAAGACTGACTGAGTTATTTTGTTATAATTGTTCAATGTGCTCAAGAAACTACTTAAGAAGCATATTCATCGAGGTTGATATTTTGGCATTAAATTTGGAACATCGAGCAGCAATGGTATTAGGAATAATCATGACTGTGATCTCAAATAAGATAATCAGTCAATGTCCCCAAATCAATGGTTAAAATATCATACACACCTGTGAGAATAATTTTACCATCAAATTGGGGACATATTGTTGCAATGGTGTTCACATATTCTATGACTGACTGTGTTCTTTTCTTATAATTGTTCAATGTGCTCAGGAAACTGCTTAAGAAGTATATTCATTAGAGTTAATATTTCGGCATTAAATTTGGAATATCGAGCAGCAATGGTATTAGGAATGATGATGACTGTGATATCAAATAAAATAATCAGTCAGTGTCCCCAAATCAATGGTAAAAATATCATACACACCTGCAATAATTTTTCTACAACCAAAATGGGGATATCTTTTCATGATAATATTTCTACTAATTTGTTAAACTAATGGTTACAAACTTGCTGATTAAAATACCAAACATTCCCTGTGTTCATATTGCCCTCTAAATAGTTGATGGTGAAAAGTACAGACTCCCTATTAGACTAGCATTGAGCAAATTTATGATATCGTGTGCACTTGTAATAGTTTGTCAATTGTACCTAAACAACGAATATACTTGTATACTAATACAAACACACTTTTCTTTTATGTTTACATCATACATCAGAAAAATTGTATGACAACATATTTGAGACTATTTTTGACGGTTTGCAGTTACAATAACTGGCCAATTACTTCAAAAAACATTGACTGTAGTATCATACATAATTTGGATGACGTACACGCCTTCAAATGGAACAAAGTTTATTTCAATAGTACCGAGATAGCTAAAATCAGTGTGTGCAGTGATAGTATTTATTTAACACTCCCGAGCTAATGGTTAAAATATTTTGCATACTTTTGGTCATATCTGCACTAAAAATTGAGTCAATCTTGTTATTAAATATTTGAATAGATTACAATTAAATGTATGGTTTTTGCAAAGATGGGCAACTCAATATATTTTTAAGAAAATGTAATAGAAGGCTAATTTTTGGTACGGATAACACGTTTTATTAAACATAATGATATTTTTATAAGGTAAAAGTTATTGGGCTTACATTAGGCATATTGGAGATACCAATGCTTCATTTCCAAAGCTTGATTCTAATATGTCTCCGCCTATGCTTGGCTTTTCATGCATGGCTTACAAACAGAAGAATTGCGCAAAAGTTTAATTTAAAAGTGGTAATCATTGTGTGCAACCAAACAGAAAAGTACGACTAAAACTAACTGTATCCAAATTTATCTGGTTTCCTGATTTTAAAAAAATTACTCACACTTGCTTGCCTGGTTATTTTTACTTTTGTTTAAAAAAGTTAACTCATGATCGCGCAATGTAAATTTTCTGATGGCTGCTCTTGGTAGTGATAAAATGAGATGTAGCAAAATACTTTATCGATTATAGTAATTAAATTTGTTGCCTATTCAGGGCTTAAGAGTTCTATGAAAACTATGTTAAAATGTTTACCTTGAACATACTCGCGTTAAATGTTGAAAAGTCTTAAATCTAGATAGACATCAGCCTGCAACCCAGGCCTGGCTGTTTGCAATTCAAAACCTTAACTTGAACAGATCACCGTAAATTCTGTGAAGCAATTGATTACACTGAATTTATTACTAAACATAAAAGTCTAAGGTCGATTCAACCTTTGCGCACCATACATGTGTAGAATTAGTACTTTAAATAGGTTTAATAAAGAACTATTAAACTTCTAAGTTGACATTTGGGGAAAAATTAAGTGATGGATAACTTTTACAAGCACATTTACGAAAGTGTGGGAAAATTATCACATACCGACAACTCCAAAATGGTTGAAAAAACAAAAATAAGCCAGAGTTATCTTCTCTCCGCAAAAGTCCCCGTTTATTAGATAAAAAATTCATACATGTGTGTGATGTGATGTCCCCAAAGTTAGTGTTAAATTCTCATGAGCTATAACTGAAAAACGGATAAGATGACAGCTCCAAAAATCAGTGCATTTGTAAACCCAACAAAAAATGTTTTAATATGTTATTTTTTAAAGCTCTTAATGATAGATGAAAATTGTCCTCAAAGTGATGGTAAAAATATCGCGTCCCCAATTGCATGCGTTTACAAGACTGTGCATGTGTGTGTGTGTGTGTGTGCGTGCTTGAGTGTGTGCGTGCGTGCGTGCGTGCGTGCGTGTGTGTGTGTGTGTGCGTGCTTGAGTGTGTGCGTGTGTGTGCGTGCGTGCGTGCGTGCGCGCGCGTGCGTGCGTGCGTGCGTGCGCGTGCGTGCGCGTGCGTGCGCGTGCGTGCGTGCGTGTGCGTGCGTGCGTGCGTGTGTGTGTGTGTGTGAAGGTCTTATTTATATTAGCTAACTTTCTATCAGTCTTATGATAAGTCACAGCAGGCTAAGGAGGCAAAAGTTAAGTTAATTTAAATTAGGCTTTGGCTTGGCTTGGTTTTGGGCTTGGCTTGGCTGGGCTTGGCTAAATTTAAAACAGCAATGTAAAAAAAACAGCAAAAAATAGCACAAAAATTGATTTTTTTTAAATATATAACAATGTTAAATTTCAATTATAAAAGCAGAAATTTGTTTGTAAAAACCAACAAATAGTGTTCAGTAAATACAAACTATTTTTAAGATGCAAATGACACCAGCCTTTTTTTATCTCTTGACATCCAAAACAAAAATATAATAACTTTTTAACTTTCTTAGGAAAACAATCATTGCAATATTTTTATAGCTAAAATCTGTAGAATCGCATGAATTATTTGAATTCTTCATTCACTTCAGTATATTATTAAATGATCCCTGGTTTAACCAACAGTTATTTACTTTAATGTCATTTCTCAAACACATTTGTGGGTGTTTTTAATGTAAGAACTTGTATGTATGTGATGTAACACCCAGAAAGGTAGTACTTTATCAAAACTGTGATTGGTTAATAGCAAAGCTAATCTTTAGCCTCAACATTCACTGTTTGGGATGAGACCGTAACGTATTAAAAACACCAACTTTAGAAAGCATAATTTTACAAAGTTACTTTTACGAGGCAGTTATTCTTATTTATAGTTCTCATTCATTCCTTTCTTGCCTCCACTCATACACTGCACTCACACTGCACAACCTAAAGCATCGATAAATACCTTCTCCACTCATAGAGCGGATAGTAGTTATCTGAAGAGAACGTAACTCTGCAAGTTAACCATTTTTAAGATAGCTAAATATTTCGAAGGCTAACGAGCTGAACGAATTAAAAATCAGTTTTATAGTCAACTGAACATTTTTAGATGCCCGAAAATAAAGATAGGATAAAATGTATTATTAAAAAGAACTTCTAAATATTAATCACTATAAAAACTACTATGGTTAGAAAGATTGATAATCTTCTTGATGGCTGACTACTGGTAACTAGCAGTAGTGACGTTAAAGGCAGATACAAACTAAAGGGGTATTGGAATACTTGGCTGATAAGATTAGTTTTAAGGTATCACTGATTTTTAGAAGATATAAGAGAGAGGCAAGCAGGGTCTGTGGATAAGATTACATACTCTTCGTTACTTAGTAATGGATACAAAGTGTGTGTGGGTGGAGGTCTTATTTATATTAGCTAGCTTTCTATCAGTCTTATGATCAGTCACAGCAGGCTAAGGAGATAAAAGTTACGTTAAATTAAATTAATTTTTTGGAGAACGAAGAATGATTAGAATGAGTAATAACACTCAGTTGATATTACAAAATAAAATAAAACACGGAACAACCTGCTCGACTCAAATGATTTGAAAAAACACCACTACTTTAAATTTTGCTTCTCGTAATGCTTAGCGTCAACTTGACCCTACATTCATATCCATGATAGCCCAGAGCCCACAAATCAATGCAATTTGATGATGAACCAATGCAACGCAATTTTACAGAGCCGCTCTCTGTTTGTATGAACAGATCCATTTCACTTTCACAAACAATAATTTTATCAAATAACAGTGTTACAGTAGATGAAACGAAGTTGTATTTGCACTCAAGGCATCAACAACTTTTAATGTGACTACTGTGCGCTGGCAACCTTTTTCAACCAAGTAGAGAAGACCGATGACATAAACTATTGTCACTGGCAATTGCTTCTCTACTGTTGTGTTGTTGAGCGAGTATCCGACACAGGTATTGTTACGTTGTCATTTTCTGCTTTGTTTGGCCACTTATTAACCAAATTAGGAGAAATACCTCCAAAATGATGTTTGACTCACTGACTGCACATTCGAACAACTCAATCTGTCTTTTATAATTCCATTTGCGAGCAGCATGACCGCATATCGGGTAAGCAAGGCATTAGAGAAACTTCACCATGCTTAGCTCCTACACAAACCAGGGTATGATTGCCTTATCTGGATGCAAGCATTGTATATGCTTAACTTATCAACTCAGTTAACACGAGCTTATCAACCTTGGCAATAGATATAAGTCGCATCGCATTGTCAACCGGCAAACCGAACGCAAATGCGCACATTCACATTGGTTCTCCATTTGTCATTTGACCAATCAGAGTAACCAGCTTTTGGAAGTCAGTTAAACCAACATCAACTGATTTATTTTCTAACTTCACCCTAATTTTGAATTTTCTTCTGATGTAAAATAACCAATGCTAAGCACTCCGCAAAACTCTCCTTTTAAGCTCTCAAAATCACTTTTCACTTTTCACTTGTTTACATTGGTTTACATACACAGGTATGTAAATGCATACACGCACACAGGTGCATGCACACACAAGCACACGCATTTTTAGCAATCTTTTGCCAGGTCACTAAGATTAATTGAGCTCAAAACGTTATTTGGTTACTAAAAATTCGCCTTTCAAGCACCCACCTACAGATTATCTGATTACTAATGAAAGATATCACATTAGTTGCTGCGGTCCCTGCTACTCAATGGTAAATACACAAGTCTAGTTGAGGTGTTTTCAGCAAGTAGAGCATTGTGTTGTACATGACGTTTTTTTCAAGTTAGGATAAACCTCTGCTTGTTTTGACATTTGTAATTTTTACAACTGATATTTAAATCATACAATACATACAAGTCATTATTGTTCATTAGACTACTTTTTATCACTAGCCTATGATTTTTAACTGTTCCAAAACTTGTTCTACTTACCTACAAACTATTATTTATCAAATGTTTAAGTGTACCATGTATTCTTTGTCGACTGTGTTTATAGAAGTAATCGACTACCAGTTAGTTTTTGGATGTGCAATATTTGTGAAAGACCAATTATAGACTGCTCGGAGCTGATTGTAATCAAGCAAACCTGCCTACTATGTAATCACCCACAAGAAAAACACTAAAATGTGTTATTACTTCAACTATTTCAGCTTCTGGACTTCCAGTTTTGATAAAGGATTGTCGCAAAAAGATATTCAGTATTACGGAGTTACTGGCCTTGATAACATATTTAATTAAGGACTTTTTTTAATTTGTATCTTTTACTAACCCATTAAAAATGCAGCTGGATTAGTTCTCACTAAATTAGCATGCCATTGAAAATTGATTTTAAAACTATGAGTTGTTTGTTGGTCATGAGTCAATAGTCAACAAACAAGTTTTGAGTCTATTCGATACATAACTTGAAATTAATAGACTTCACAGTTTACTTGCACATAAAAAAAATAAAATCCCGCTTTGAGCCAGTGTATTTATGAGTTTGAGGGCTGGAAAAACTATGCAAGTTTTGTTTTTCTCTGTAAATCCTTATACAATGTTCATGTAATGTTACATTATTATCAAGTGAAGCAGGCTGCAAACTAAGATTTGTAGTTTTTCTCTCCGACCGCCATACGATTAGACAAATTGTTTTGCTGTAAACCTATTAGTTTCAGTAGTTTAACTATTATTTCTTATTCTAAATTAACGGAGTAGCTCCAATTAAAGTATTTGCTACTGTTACAGTTGCAACCAATTACAATATAATATTTTTATAGACTTGTAGGTTTTATCTAGCTCGAAGTTATAATGAAGTTTGATGCGGGGAGACTTCAACATTAATGGATCAACAAGTCAGATGATCTTTGACCTAGAGTTATGAAACTGATTTGGTAACTACCTAAGAATATGGGGATTCCCAAATACTCAGCTTTGCAACTATACTCGCAGCCAATAGGTTGGCAATATGACCAGTTATTCATCAGCTGCAGCACACCCACTTTTATGCATGAGCCTGCATTTTAGATTTAGTGTCAGCTGTATTAGTAGTTGAAAGAATATGGTATTGCAAAGGTAAGTCTTTGTGTAACCTATTCTGGTAAATACTGGCTCAAATAAGTAGTTAACTGCTTCAAGTTTATGGAAGGCATTGAAAGATCATGAGAATAAAATGATGTATAAAGAAACGCACTCAACAGCTCAGTTTAGAGATCACTGTTTAGTCCTGTCAACCAAACTATTGTGAACAAGATAGGCAGTCAATAGATGTGAAATGCATATGTAGGTAAGTATTGTTGCAGATTCTTGTCTATAATTAAGAAATACTAGAAGATTTTATTCCAGTTAAGTAAGCCTTGCCTGTCATGTGTGCATTGAAGATCAAATAATCAAAGCTCATTGTTCTTGCTAACAATTGTTGAACTTCCCCAGATGGCGAACTTTAGTTGATTGTAACTCGTTGTATCAACCAAAAGTCAAAGGGTGAAGCTGATAGACAAAGGGGACTTTGTACTAATAACATAGGCCTATTAACTATACTCATAGACCTATGAACTATACTAGACTGGGCAATGCCAAGCTACGGTGTCCTACATAAATAGCCACATTCTTCGCGACGTAACGTCAACGCTTTGTTCACTTGCAGCTGGTCAGGCAAGTGAGTCGTCATTGTTTACATTGAAAGAATGGCAGAGACAGCTTTGTTGCTACATGTAATTTGACATAACTACTAAAGTACACAAGATATTGGTTTAAAATTTCAGATGCAAAGCTTATACACTATGCATTTCCTACCCTGCAAATTTGTAAACATAAAGTGGAATATTTCATATGTAAAGTGCCAGTAAAAATGTATATTGATCTATTCAAAAAATATTGCAAAATTATCAATGTTGCCCTATGCTATGGGCTAACATGTCCGATAGCTAGGTGTACAAATTGATTTCAAAGGCATACACATTGGTACATCGTACACTGATCGCAGTTGCCATGAACATAAATGTTGGGTCTTAGGTGTTATGCAAACAGCATCAGAAAAATCATAGAAAACAAACGACAAATGGTACACTTTCCTAGACATATTGTGACAGGCTACATATGACTAAAGACGACCAGTCGGCTGAGCTTTGATCTAAGATTACTCTTGTTAGCTGCTACCTTTGTAGCCTCATAGTGAATTCTAATTCTGACATATCTGGATGTGATAGTTTTAATTAACGCTGCGCTGTGACTTGAGCATGGAAATTCCTGATGCAAGTTGCTTTGTAAAACCGATGAAAGAGTTCTTCTACCAGCTTGTGTATGTCTGCAGTGATTCCTTGTAAGTTGACACACTGCCATATGATCTGTTCTGAGCCTAGACATATCTTTGTGATGACAGGATGAGGTGTAAACAGACCACCTCCATATTTTACACTGATTAGTATCGCATCATCCCTGGTGCGCAAATCTGGACAGAAGGCTATAAAGCTGGTGCAATCATTGCAGTTGAGTTTTAAGCTCTGTACCACATAACCTGCTAAATAAATATCATATGTTAATATTATTATAAAAAGTATATGTATCAACCGTAAAATAAATTTACCTACATCTCACTGATTTGCTGCAGTATTATTTCAAGTCACTCTGCTACCTGTATATCTGTTCTATACACTAACAATAAGTGAAAGTAGCTAATACCAAAATACATGTACATACCTAAATCATGTACCACAATATGGGCAGTCATGCAGTTTAGCACATGCAGCAAGGCAGCAATGTGTGCCAGATCTCTTGTTTTGTAGAAAATTTGGAGGAATTGGTTGTATTTATCTACCGATGTACTCCACTATGTCCGAGACAGATTTTGACAGATCAATTTCCAGCCGTTTGCTTGATTCCAAATAATCATGGAAGTTATCGTCACTTTCTACATGAATTTTTCTTCGTTTAGATGAGAGAAGTAGGGAGCAGGAGCCATCTGAGCTATCACAATCAAGACAGTTAGCACTCTGCTAGGTGTGATGTCTGTTTTCACTAGTCGAGCTTTCAGTGCAGATTTGAAGCTACAGACATCTGGATTATTGTTGAAACCTCCCTTGGCCAGAATCTTTGAGGGCAGTGTTTCTATATGCTCCTGTCCAAGCTTGTACAGAAGTAGATACTTGGCCTCGCTAAATGTTTGAAAAATTTAATTCCCTATTCCAAGGTACGAGATACGCTTATGTAGAGGGTCGGGAATGATCTCTTCAGATTGCTTGGCGGCTGTTGGCTCTTCATAGCAAAGTAAAGGTTCCAGGACTGGCTCATCTCGGTCTGGTGGAGATGATTTAGATAGTGTTGGTCGGCATAACAGTCAGCTATGCTTTAGTTGAGTCGGTTGTAAATATTTTGGCAGAGAATCAAATACCCTTGGTACAGCAGTAGGCTTTAGTATGGCAGCCATCGTCAGACCAAGAGGTCTGCAGGAGATCCCTGCCGAGCGCAGAGTATTTGGAAGGCATCCAGTCCTTACATTTCACGGCGTCTATCCACTTGTTTTTCTTCCGATGGAAAGGTGTGGAAACTGAGTTAACCGTCTTTTGCTGGAGTATTAGAACAACCAAATGCACAGCAAAAATTTTTACTCTTTTCCTGCAAAATAATCAGTAAATAATTGCATTCTTACACTCATAATCATATTATGAGTATATTATCATATAGGCCTACTCATAACTCATATATTCATAATCATATTATGAGTATATTATCATATACTCATAACTCATATATTCATAATCATATTATGAGACCATCATAAAGTAAAAATCTTTTCGTTGGGTTTAACTACACTTCTAAATATAGCACAGCCATCACCATACTCATTTACTAGCCTATGTCCACCTGCCATGGTGATGAAAAACTTCATGAAATGGGCAACACTTCGTCTACTTCGCGGTTGGCACCTCTTTGTGCGAAGCAACTTTTCAAATATTAGTGCCAGCAATGAACTATAAGAAAACATTTTGGAAAAAACTATTATTTGTATGCATATCTCGGAAAAATCCGCAAGATTTCTTGCTCTTCATATCTAGGTACCTCTCACAACCACACTTGATAACAATTGGAGTAAAATTTACCTTCGAATCATTTCCAGTGCTGGTAGTTGCTTCACTCTCCATGGCTTCCTACTTGAAACTATGGCCTGGACTAGGCAAAGTGAACAAAGCAACAAAATGAACATAAACCTATTTTCTGATGCTGTTTGCATAACACCTAAGACCCAACATTTATATTCATGGCAGACTGCAATCAGTGTACGATGTACCAGTGTGTATGCCTTTGAAATCAATTTGTACACCTAGCTATCGGACATGTTAGCCCATAGCATAGGGCAACATTAATAATTTTGCAATATTTTTTGAATAGGTGAATATACATTTTTACTGGCACTTTACAAATGAAATATTCCACTTTATGTTTACAAATTTGCAGGGTAGGAAATGCATAGTGTATAAGCTTTGCATCTAAAATTTTGAACCAATATCTTGTGTACTTTAGCAGTTATGTCAAATTACATGTAGCAACAAAGCTGTCTCTGTCATTTTTTCAATGTAAACAATGATGACTCGCTTGCCTGACCAGCTGCAAGTGAACAAAGCGTTGACGTTACGTCGTGAAGAATGTGGCTATTTAAGTAGGACACAATGCTGAGCCGTGATGCATTGGATTGCCCAGTCTAGTATAGTTAATAGGTCTATGACTATACTATATAGTATACTGTATAGTTAATAGGTCTATGATTGATAGTCACACAATGAGATTGACATGGCAGAGGTCAGAGCAGGTGAAACACAATGAGTAACTCAAATTAAATCAGCCTCAACGAAAAGGGACTATTTGCTATTAGTACAAGGCATATTATTTTACTTGTTATTACTTTTCTTTAAAACTTCTAGTATTTATGTTTGTAGTGTGGTACATTCATATCTTGTGTTCTAGCTAAAACTTTAAACAAGATCGTTTGTCAAGTTTTATAACATGCTGTCTGAAGAAATCTTTTTACCGAGGGTTTCGTTTTGCACTAAAGATTTTATGATATGTCATGCCATGTCAACTAACAGCTCAATCATGAGTATAATGATCTAAGCAACGAGCACAAAGCTTTGTTAGTCTAACTTTATTACAGTGAAGATAGTCAAGATATGTAGGCTAAAACCTTTTCGATGGTAATAAATGTCGTTGTCAAAAATGTACTTGACACTTCAGTGACTCTTATCTGTTTGAGGTAGTCTGGGAACAATTCAGTCGCTTGGCTACGAGCCAGTCTAACAAATATGTTCCTTCAATATTCACTTCTTGTCCCAGTGCATTTTCACTGGTTGTTTGCAAAAGAACACAGAAGGTTGTTAGTGCATTTTAGTACTACTCTATTGACAGTAATCTCTGAACTAAAGACTACAAATTTTCCTGTCATACAGCCCATGAGCAAAGTGATATTAAAAAAGAGTACTGCTGGTTGAGAAATACAATATTAGCAGTCAAATGAAGAAGACTAGAGATTTCTGTTTATTGTCCGGTACTAAAACATATCGTTTAAAAATTAAAGAGACAATCTTTTTTTAACCTGCGATTAAGTTTTTGTCGCTAGTTTTCTAGTTCTTTCACCGCTGCCAGCCACTTTATAAAGTAACTCATGAGCATCACACACTGGGCTCTAAGCAAATGAAACAAATACATATCAAATTTTCAAAATGGTGTCTTTGAATCCACATACTGTATCATAAACCTTTTGGTCTTTTGCAATGGTTAGGCCAAACTTGGATGGTTGACCTTTGTCGTCAATCCACTTCTTCTTTTAAGCAAAAAACACAAGCTAAATAAGGGGTTTATGTAACAGCTTGGTTAGCTGAATTTAAAGAATTGATCATTTCACTCTAAGTCAGGCAGGTATGACGAGCTTATCATCATATATAAGACACCATTTTCCAAACTGGAAAAAGAATTTCATGTTATGGGTTGCAAATGCTCAACAGCTGCTGTTTTGTTTAAACTGAGGGTCTTTTGAATCTTTAGGGGGTCAGCACTTTAGGAGGTCAGCTATTGCCACATCCTTGTAATTGCTTACCTTTCTTGCTAAATTTCTTAAATGCATCATCAGACTTGTCAACTAAATTGCGGTCTTATGAGCGTCAGCCACAGGTTAAAATTTAGTCTGTGATAGCTATTATGTTTTCCAGAGTCACTTGCCATTCTTCATTATACTAATCTGCACAAGTCCACTTTTGCTGTTCAGATGATTTGCTGGCAAATTGGTATCCATAATGACAGAGTTATTGACATAACTGGGGTCTTTAGCTGAGCCCGCATTTTTGCAACTACTTTTTCCATAGTTTCACAAAAAATTCTTTCAGTGTCTATGTTATCCTGAACTCTACCACCTAACATGTTATATTCAACAGTTGTTGGTTTCTGTTCACTTGACACACACAGTAATTAGTATTTATTGAAGCTCGTCATAATTTCTCTATTGTTTATTGATTTGCTTAAGAGTCTCACTTATAGTTGACATATAACTACATTTTCCAGCTCTGATTGCATGCTCGATCAAAGTGTCTTTATATTTCTAGTTAATACTGCCTTTTTGCTCCTAGAGCAAAGGTCTTTCAAGTGAGAGCCATCACAGTATTCCTAACTACCCATCGTACAACAGCAGTTTAATGTTTTTTATACCTCACCTAGTCCAAAGTTTTGCCTTCATGTATCTCATATCATTGGGTGTTTGCTGTTAGTGTTTTTTGCTTGAATAGCTGCTTGAACTGATCTTATGTAATGTTAGATTTTTTGTTTAATTTCGAAGTTCCTCTAAGGCCTAAAAATCTTTTCTTTTTTTTAAATCAATTTTTATGTATCTGCAAAACTTGTTTCTTCGAGGGTTTTTTGGTTGTTAACGCTACCAATTTGGTAACTTCTTTATGATATGACCTACCCAATCATCAGTCAATCCAATGAAGTGTTTTTCATTCCACTTACACTGCTATATTGTATTGTCAAGTTAGTCTAATAATGACTTATTTGTGGATGATCTGAAAGTGTACTCAGCTTGATTACTCAAACGCCAAAAAAAGTATCACACTATCAATTTCCAACCTCAGGAAATGGAATTGCCTAGTTGCTTGGCATGCTAATACTAAAGAGTAGCAACATTTCTAAAGTATCGATAACTCTAAAATCTTATTAAATCAGTAAAAAAATTAGAAAATCAGAAAGATGTATTTTTAATATTTATACACACTAGTAAATGAATTACAAATTAAATTTACTCTACACGTCTAAAAGCCTATTTTGACAATTTGAACCTTTCAAACATCTGAATGGTAACTTTCAAACTATAGCTATCAAGTCACTAAAGCTGTAAAGCCACTGATGATTTAAAGGCTTTCAATAGCCATTGATGCCTGTCTATAGCCAACAACATTGGCCTAGACAGTCTAGTATATGCACATAAGTTGAGGTACAATTGCCAATAAAGCCACCGCTGGCATCAAAAAGGCCAATCTCTTCTACCTATGCCCCTTCAGCTTGCTTTCTATCACACTATCAAAACAGATTAGTTTGCACTTCAAAAAGATGCATGCCTGGAGTTTCCAAATTGCTTTGACTGTGAATGAAATTAGGAGGGTTGAGAATAATTCAACACAAATGTATTAACAATAAGCCTCAAAGGACAACTACAACAATTAAGATACATGTAGTATTCTATTTACAAAGATCTGCAGATAGTACCATATTAAAGTCTATTTGATAAAACTTAACATGGGAATATTTTAATATGTAGGCAAATTTTCACAATTTCTTATAATTTTTGTTACATTTTAGGTCAGATTTCCAGATAATAATTGGTCTGGTGCTGCTTGCTCTTGTATTAAGTACAGAAGGAAAGCGAATATGGCAGTGCAGTGGTAGGCAGTCAGACTACACATTCTTTGATTGTCAAACCAACAGAAGTTTAACTGATGGATGCTATTATCTTGTCCACTTTGCACAGTTCAGACCATGCAGCGAAGTATGTGACCATGTAGAAATGTGGTCGAGAGATGAAGAGAGATGTCACGCTTATTGTCCAGGTCAGTGGCAACTGTAAAGGCGCAGAATTCTGTAATGTGTCAAAAAACTTTGTTGACTTGTGAAAATCTCTAAATATCTTTTTCTGAATGTAAATTTATCCTATATAAGTCTGAGTAAGAAAAAATAAAGCATAAATGAGTGGTGGTTGAAAAAACTGGTGGTTGAGGGGAACCAGCAAGCCAATGAGAGTCTTCAGCAATTTTCTACTGGTGATGGCCATTAGCCATGCTCAGCGAGTTGAACTTTTCTACAGTTTACAATTTTCTGGTCACATTTGATTAGTTGATTCAAGCACAAAATGAATAATTTTATGAGTTCATCAAAATAATGAATGCAAAACAATGTCTATTTCTTTGAAGTCATTTAACCCACTGATTCTGGCAAAGTGTTAATAAAGCCATTATTGCACCTGGTTGGCTGTTTGTGAACTCACGTTTTTTCACTTAGTAATTTGGAGCATAAAATTATTTGAGCTCCTAATATTTGATTCGTTGCAATCAAGTCGAGCTATGCACAAGTAGCTGTTAAGGCAGCTCTGATTAAACTTCATAAATCTATCTATTAGACAAGATTTGAGCTCAGGTGGCAACGAAGCTATGACGTATTAATAATTTTCTCTGCAAATCATGTTGTGCATTATCATTAACAATATTATTTTATTATATAATTGTTACAGACAAAACAAGTTTTATCTCGACATAAAGTTGCAGTCGCAGCCTGTGACTTATGTATATATATATATATATATATATATATATATATATATATATATATATACATAAGTCACAGGCTGCGACTGCAACTTTATGTCGAGATAAAACTTGTTTTGTCTGTAACAATATATATATATATATATTATATATATACTTCCACGTATTATATATATATAATATAAAAGACTCAAAGTTTTCTGCAGCACTTTTCTGCAGCACTTTTTCTGCAGCATAACGCTGCTGACGCTGCTGCTAACCATAAGCTGTCTGCTTCAATATTTAACAACCTGATGCTCAGATAACTTCAAGTCATCTTTGATGGAACTGGAAGCATAGTTACGACTCTGTCGTTTATTTCGATAAAATATGTCAATAAAATGTGTCGATTCAGTAATTCAGTAAATTAACGATGTCAATTAATTTAGTAAATGACGATGTCAATGTTTTGTGCTGATGATTGGCTAAAGAAAAGATTTTATCGCTCGCTGGCTCCTCTTAAATACATGTCATGAATAAAGCACCTACTCGAATCTATGCCTCTCAAAAAACGTTCTCATTCAAACGCTTTCATCTCTGGACAAGGTTAGTCTACAAAGACAAAAATGGCATCAAATTGTAGCTGATGTTTTAGCCATTAATTGGTTTTAATTTCATTTTATTGAACTTTTTGGAACTAAACCATATTGAAGTTTTAAAACTTTAAAAACATTAAAGTAGAAATCTAAGAATGTTATCTAATCTTATATTCTTTCTATATTAAGTTTTTTTTTACTTATGAGTTTGTATATTGGTTATGGAACTAACTAGCGCAACATTTTATTTTAATAATTGCTTACAACTTTAGTTATGGCACCGCATTAACAAGTAGTTCAAAACTAACATTAAAGAAACTAGTTTTATTACTGACAAAGTGACTTCATAGTCAGAACTACACATACTTGAGCACTCAAGGTATTTAACTATTATTTTATGCAGGTTTATCATACCAAAAATTTAAAAAACAATAACGTTAGAATTTGTGGCGTTTCTTCTAGGCTACCTCGCCTCCTATTGTCAAGTTATCACTCCTCCAATGACAACTGCAGATGTTTTGATAGCTGTTGTGAGTCTGAGCAGCTCAATCCACAAAACCTTCACAAGTACTCAAGCAACGAATTCTGATGGCCTGTCACTCTATTATTGCCTGTTGATAGTCAGTTTACTTTTTGTGGCTGCGGTAGCTTTATTTGTGGGAGGGATTTTATATTTTCTATTCCGCAGAAGAAAGCGCACCAAAGGCTTGCAAGTGTCAATTGAAACATGTCCAACTGAGAGTAAGTATGAAGCAAATGATTGAACAATATGGTATTAAATAAATCATAATCAGAAGGAAGGTAACAAAAGTCTACTTGAAATGGAAAGTATTGGACTGATAGGTTGTTTTTACAACACCCCACATGCTTTTTATATTTTAGATATGTTCTATATAATCTATTTTATAATACATTTCATATAAATACCTGGATTGCTTAAAAAATTTTAAATATTTTAATTGAAGATTTTTAAAAGTTAAACAATAACATTTATAAACCTTATTTAATTATAAATCTTTTTAAAGCACAAAGTCAGTTCTAAAAACAAAATTATTCGGCTCAGAAAACTGGCTGCCTAACATTACGATTTGATTATATTCACCGCGACAAAGGTGCTGTGAAACCTACCAGAACAAATTGGTTCTTCTTTGATACTCTACAGGCATTTTAGTGGTTTAGGTGTTTTGCTGTTTTTAGTTGCACAATTTCCAACAAAAGGCTTTTCAACTAACCTTGTTTGACAACTGATAGACAATAAAATTTAATCGTTTTGAAGCAGATGACAGGAAAATAAAAATTGACATCATGGATTTATCTAATAGCTTCTACACTCAAGTCTTCATTAACTTTAAAAACAAAGTAGTTATTGTGAGAGGCTTAGAAAATTATCTAATAGAAATCATATAGCTTGAAAAACATTTTTTTCAAGTCTACACAAATGCTAGCTTAGTCTGCTGAAGTGAAAGCCATCATTATGCAAACGAACAGTCAATAGCGTTTTTGGTTTCAATCATTATGAGCTTGCAAAATTTGATTTATGTTGCATGCTCACTAGTGGTGAATAATTACACTGTTGTGTTATAGCATTGAATTTATAGAAACTCTCAAACAATAAATTAAACAGCTCATCATAGGAAAACTTTCATCCAAATTTCAAATCATTCAAATACAATGTTTTTTACATTGGTTAACTTTCAAAACATTTGTGCAAGTGAAATATTTCAAGCATTTTACTTTTTGAAATATTACATCAAATGCTAACTTGGTCAGTTTAAAATTTCTTTTGAGCAAACACGTCAGGTGAAACTGTGTGTGATCAGAAAAAAAACATGAACTTTTTTAAATTACCACATTTTCATCATAAACTTTGTTTTCACAAAAGTCAAGTCCTTTTCCGAAATAGTCCATATTTTATGACAATTATTAATGGTATACTAATAAATTCAGTTTTGTAACAAATATCCTAACTAGACTAGTGGTAAGCGAGACTGTTGTCAATGTTCAAGTTATCATTAAAGTGAGAAAACGTACTAGAAAAGTAATAATAGATATCAACTAACAAAATAAGGTTTGTTGTGTTATTGTTGTAATGAACAAATCATTACAACAATAGATATCATTTTATTAATACCATAACCAATAATTGTGTGGTGAAATTAATTTGATTGTAATACTTTTAGTCAATTGTGAGTTTAAAGCAGTCGAGTATCACAATATCATTGAGTTTGAAATTATATGTTTTCAAGTGTGTAGCAGTGTCTGTTGTTGCTGCATTTTTACAAGCACCTTACTTGGCTTTTCTTTTGTTTGAAAAAATTACTAGACTTTTATCTTTTGAATTAACTCAAGTTTGTATCAATAGTTATTTACCAAATACTTTATATAATGATAACAAAAGAAAGGTTGTTTGGCTACCAGCTACAATCAGTTAGGGCTAATGATTTCAAACTTGCAAATAGTTAAACTGTCTCTATTTTAGGCCACCCAGTGCAATTAGCCAGCGACAGGTGCTCTACTTTGGGTAAGTGAGTAACTTATATTTTTATAGACTACTATAACTAGATCACATTGACTCAATCAATAGCAAATGATCAACTTACCTTTCTTGAAGGCTACCCAGTACAGTCCGTGGGTGACAATGATGTGAATATAAAAAAGGAGAAAGCTGATAACCTTTTGACATTCTGCACCGATGATTGACTAACTCGATTCCTAACACAAATGCAGTGGTTGATCCATATAGTGGTGGCTGATCAATTATGTTCTTTTTCAAATTTTTACCTACATAAGCACAATTTGTTGGTTTTTATTATTTTAAGGCATATATTCACACACATGTATATATTCAAAGTCTTATGTTTATTTTACTTCAGCTTTCATTTTATTTTTTGCACCATTCAGGTTATTCACTTTCAACATACAGTGTAATACAACTTAAATGGACTGCAGTAGACACTCATACCATTCCTGTTATCTACTCTAATAATGCCCTCGTTATAGGGATTTCATTTTATACATAAAGTAAAATACCCGTAAATTGCATAATCCATTCTTTCATCAACCACATTTTCCTAAACTAACTTCTCTGGTCATGCAAAAAGAAAAAATAAGAAAAAACGTCATTTATCTATATGTAGTAGAAAAAATCAGAATAAAATAAAACTTTCTACAGGACTCCCAACATTCAGATTGATAGATCGACACTGTAACCCTTGCAGCAATCGATCGCCTTTAAATATTTATTAACAGTTGGGCAGCTATATACCTTTTCTGTGATTTGTCGACACACCTGACGATCTATCACAATGAACTAGAATGTTATGGAAATTTTATATATAATATATATAACGATATACATACATCATTTTTCCTCGCAAGACTAGAGAGATACGTTATCATTTAAACCGATTTTGAGAAATTATCCCCACTTGACACTTTGGGTAGAATTATTACATACTGCGGAGCAAAACTTTGCATAATTTTTAATCTCCTCTAAAATTTAAATCGTAGGTGAGGTATGAGTTATAGAAGCGTTTACCGTATTTTTAAAGTTTTTAAACATTTATGTACTTTGATTATCGGTTTTTGTAGAGCACTAAATGAGTTAATTTTATAATCCTAGTGTAATGACTCTTACGAGGTTCTTTCTATAAAGCTCACACGTTGCAGAAGTTCAAATCATTTTGTAACGCTTGAGAACTTCATACTTTGTATATTATTTTTAAAGCAGCGATATAAGTAAGCTTAAGTTACAAGCTTCTAATTCCTTTTTGATAAATCAATTGGAAAAACGCAAAGAGGTGAAGCTACATCTTCATGTCAAATGTAAACTCACTATCTGGCTGTTTCATAAAATATATAAGTGAAAGAATATGATTACACTTGAAAAGTTTATCCAAGTTTCATTCATTGTGCTATCAGACTGTTGAGTAGGTGACCTCTGATCAGAGAGTCATGTTTAAAGTGTGTGAGGCAAGAGGCTAATTTTTAGTGTTTGCATCGGAAAATGCATCATATGATAGCTTCAAATAGTAATGAGAACAGGAAATTTGGTTAGCAGCTGCATGCATTCACTGAGACCAACAATATTTTTTATTGAAAGTGCATAAAAGACCATTTTTAACATTTTTACTCTGTTTATCATAAACATCAAATTAAAAGCATGCAACAACAAAAAATTTTCAGCTTTGTTGATAGATTGATTGGTCGTGTTTGAATCAGAAAACTCTGATTAAATGTAAGTTTAAAAAGAATTCAAATGCTGACATCAGTTGGTAATGGTTGCTTAGTGTATGTCACTGAATAAATCATAAAAGTAATGAATAAGCAGGCAGTTATAACATTAAACTAAACTTATTTGATTGAACTTTGGCACGCTATTACTTTTAGTAAAGAACCCTGATATATAAATTTGATAACTTTGATAAAAATCAGCTTCAGAAACTTCTCATGGGTAACTGAAGTTGATTGATGTTTCAAAAAGTACAAAATTAGGAAGTTTAAAGTATAATTAAAAGTTTATACACGCATTAGCAAACAAAAACCTTGAAAACTATTTGCTAGTTTTTTTCATTGCTCTTGCATTTACTTAGCAAAAAAACCTAATTCACTAATACTAACTGCTTACAACTGCCGTAATAGCAACGCATTTACATGAAGTTCAACACTAACATTAAATAAATGTGTTTTACCACTGACAACATAACTTCAGAATCATAACTACGCATACTTGAGCACTCAAGGTATTTAACTATTATTTTTATGTAGTTTTATCACACCAAAAACTGAAAAAAGTATTATGTTGCAATTTATTGTGTTTTTCAAGCTACCCTGTCTCCTACTGTTGAACAATCACGCCTCAAATGATGGTCACAAAAGATTTACTAGCTGCTGTAAGTCTAAGCAGTTCAACCCACCAAACCTTCACACATACTCAAGTAGCAAATTTTAGTTACCTGTCACTCTATTATTGTCTGTTGATAATCAGTTCACTCTTGGTGGCAGTGATAGCTTTAGTTGTGAGAGTGAATTTTTATCTTCTACTCCCCAGAGAGAAGCCTACCAAAGGGTTGCAAGGGAAAATTTGAACTTGTTCAGCTAAAATTAAGTATGAGGCAAACAGATGAACCGTTTTTATTACATGAGGCATAATCGAAAGAAGGCCGTAAAGTCTTCTTAAAAATGATAGTATTGGACTAGGAGGTTGTTTTATGACACACTGCATGCTTTTCACATTTTGGATATGCGCTATAATATTTTTTGTACAATTCATATAAAATAATTCTATCACTTACACTAATTTTAAGGTTTTAATTGAATTTTTCTGATAGTTAAACAAACACTTTTATAAAGCCTATTTAATTATAAATCTCCTTAAGGCGGAAAGTCAGTTTAAAAGCAAAATTACTTAGCTCAAAAAGCTAGCTAACTTAAAAAGCTAGAACATGATCAAATTACTATTCGATTATAATTGTGACTCTGACAAATACCACCTGATTACTCTTTGATACTCTATGGCGTAAATTTATTTTCAACTAACTTAGTTTGACCACAGTTAGACAGTAAGAAGTCAGTTGCTTTTGAGGCTGATGAAAGGAAATTAACAGCAAACATCGTGAACTTCTCCAAAGATTTTTACACTTATTTCTTCAATCATTTCAAAAAAAGTAATTGTTATGAGTGGCTTAAAAATTATCTAATAGACATCTAAAGTATACAAACAAATGTTATAAATCTATAAGAACGCTATGTTAGTCAGCTGAATTATCAGCCATGAGTATACAAACAACCAGTAAAGAGTGTTTTTGATTTCATGCATTATGAGCTTGCAATAATTAATTGATCCTGCATGCTCACTAGTTGTAAACGTTTACACTCTTTGTGTTTGTACAACAGAATTGATAGAAATTTACAGACAATGAACTGGTCAGCTCATCACAAAAAATCTTTCATCCAAATTTCAAATTATTAAAAGGCATAATGTTAGTAACATCAGTCGAAAATTGATCGAAAACTTTCCACACATTAACACAGGCAAAACTTTTCATGTATTTTGATTTTGAAACATTACATCAACTGCGAACGTAGACAGAGTTTTAAATTTCCCATTGAACAAACACACCTATCGAATCTGTGCATAATCAGACAAGACATATAAAATTTCATCATATAAAACATTTTTGGCATAAAGTCTTTTTTCACAAAAGTAAATTAATCTTTCAAAATGTTTTTTACTATATGAAAATTGTTTATCATATACTAATAACTTTTTTGTAAAAAAATTTATAATCAGACTAGCAGTAAGTGAGTCTTTCGGTACCGTTCAACTTATCATCAAAATGAGACAATGTACTAGATACATAATATCATTTAACAAATAGCATAAAAACTAATACCATAATTTTACTACCATAATATTAAAACCATAATAATTAATATGTGTGATAAAAGTGATTTGAGTCTATTATTTTTAATTCGTTGTGAGTTTAAAGCTGTCAAGTGCCACAATATTAATAAATCTGAAATTAGGTTTTTTTTAGTTTTAAGCAGTGTATGTCATTGCTAAATTTTTATAAGCACCTTGCTTAGCTTATTTTTTGCTTGAAAAAATTTTTAATACATTCCTTTCATTATATTGTTATCTTTTTGAAAGAAACTCAAGTTTGGATCTACAGTTATTTACCAATTTTTTATATACATGTAATACTGCAAAATAAAATCGTTTGGCTATCAGCTGCAAACAGTAGGGTCAATGATTTAAAAACTTGCAAATTATGAAACGGTCTTACTTTTAAGCTACCCAGTGCTATTAGCCACTGACAAGTGCTCTACTTTGGGTAAGTGAGTAACTTATCTGTCTTATAAACTACTATTACTAGGTCACAATAAGTCCACCAGTAGCAAATTAGCAACTTACTTATTTTCAAGGCTACCCAATACAGTCCGTGGGTGAAAGTGATCTAAGTATGAAAAAGGGGAAAGTGCATAACCTTGAGTAGCCAGCACTGATAGTTGAATAACTCAGTTACAAACTCAAAAACCATGGTTGGTCCATATAGTGGGAGCTGATTAATTACGTATTTCATGTTACTAAATTTTACTAACATAATCACTAATTGTTAGTTTTTCTTTTTGTTAAGGCATCTATTTAAATACATTCAGAGCCTTTTGTTTATTTTACTTGAGTTTTATTTTTATTTTTATGTTATATCCAAATTATTTAGTTACAAACTAATATTATTAAAACAAAATGCAGTTTTAGACTGTCCTACAATAGAAGTAATCTGTTCCGAGGACGTTTTGGTTATAGGGATTTAACGTTATATAAACAGTAAAATACATATTTGTTCCTAATCTTTTTTAAGTTCTTTCTAAACCCACTCTTTTGGTCATATAAAAAAAACATTTTTAATTGGTTGGCTGTATGGTAACTCTAATATTAATAGTTTATATTGAGAACTTGTCTCCTTTCTCTGATCTACTTTAGCATAGTTGCCGTAATTTTACAATAAGTTAATAGGGAAAGCACATAACTCATAGTCCATTTTTAACTATTGGTTTATTTTTCTATAAAAAAGTCTATAATGGAAAGTAAAGCTGATAACAAAGATTCTATATGTCTACAATAAAGCAAAACAAAAATGTATTTTACTTCAAAAACTATAAAAAGAGCAGTGTCTACCGTTTTGTGGTCTATCTATATCAATACTTACAACTCGTAACATTCAGATTGGTAGACAGACGCTGTAACTCCTGCATCAATTGATCGGCTTCCAGTATTTATTAGCAATTGGGCCGCTACCTATTTACTGTTTAATCGACAAATTTGACGGTCTATCACAACAAACTAAAACGTCAGGAAAATCACATATATATTAGATGTAACGCTATGCATATATATGACGTTTTTTTCTCGCAAATTCAAAAAAAAATGTTACCATTCAAATCGATTAGGTTTAGGTTTGAATTAGGAGAAGGCGCAGGCGCCTTCTCCTAATCAGTCTTCGGTTGCCTTTTCACAATCTTTGTTTAACGATACGCTAACATAAATAGTTACACTAAAATGAAATAGGATCTTCTTTAGCTCTCAGAATGGTAGTAAAGTAGACAATTGTTTCAATGCGCATTTCATTTGGTTAGAACATAATCGCAAATATTCAATAACTTAGGTAATACTGCGGTACATACATGTAAGTGCAATCATATTACAATGTATGTAAGATATTTTTCATATACACTGTATAAACGAATACAGAATAATTAATGATGTATTTTTGAGAAGATTATTTTCCGTTTTGTGAGCTTGTTACTATTTCGTCTTAACACGACAAAACTACGATAAATAGTTATGTAAATACGTTATGTTAGTTTGATGAAAGATCTCATATTTTTAATTAAAGATTTGCTTAAAAAAGATATTTATGCTTTTTTTTGTTAAACAAAACAAAAAGATTACAGACTCAGTTTCTAACCAACTAAACATTTGCATTGGCTTAAAACCTCGTCGCTTAGTAGCCGACAAACCATTTGTATTTACGGATTAAGCTCCACCCCTACAAAACGACCCAGAAACTTACCAGGTTTTGAGCCACTGCCATTTTACCTGACCAACCCAGAGAGTGCTAATAATAAACTAGGATTCTAGATAATCAACAATGCCCGGGATTGTGCTAACGCCTGACCATTACAAACACATGTTTTGGGTTGATTAATTATGCTTCAATAAATGTACTGTCGTTGATAAAGGTAATGAAATCACATCGATTAAATAGACCTTTTTCATCACATAAACTTCCCCCATTGCTATATTGGAGTTGTCTTCTTCAAAATGGTATATTCTGTTAGCAATGAAATTGAAGAACATGATATGACAGTTTGTAACTATCAGTCTAGTATTCAGATGCTCTTAATGCTGCAACAGACCATATAGCTTTTGGTTGTGGAAAATATGCACAAATAATATTGAACGCTAGATTTTGCATTGTTAGAATATTCAGCAAAATATTTGCAAAAATGCCTTGGCCTAGCTGCATATATCAACTGAAAGAAAAATCAACAACTTAGCTATCAAAAGAAACACATCAGGCTCACAAGTTCTTCTAGTATGGAGAGCACGTCATTGGGTGCGCTGCACTGGGTAACCAGCTAAGAACTAACCACTATGTGGTATTTGGCACTATCGTTCAGACACCCAACATTCTTAGCACTTGCTAATTTAGCCTGTTATGTGATTATTGTCTCTTGATGTACCAAAATACCAATTGAAAGGAAAGTCGAAAAATTAACATCTGGCCGAAATGCACCAGTTCACTATTTCTTTCAGTACTAGTTTACCTTGTTTTATGTGGTTAATGAGGTAAACATTTATTACATACATGTAAGTGCACTAATAAACCTAAACAAACAGTTTGACATGGACATGTCAAACTGTCTTCAATAGTCCAATGGCTATTCACATAGCACAAAGTTTCTAATCGGAATGTTTTTAATTTTTTGCTGAGCTAATGATCATCTGAGGTGCCATGTAATGTTCAAAAAACAGCTGAATATTCGAAAGCATATCCAAACAAAACTTTTCATCAAAATCTATGGTTTCAAACATACTTGAGCCATCTTCTTTAAAAACAAAAAAGTATGATTTTTGTTATGTCTGTCACCATCATTTGTCCCTGAACCTGGCCATAATACGCACTTTTACCGCACTTTTACCGCACTTTTATGTTTTAGCCTAGCAGCTCCATTAACTATGTGCAGGTAAGGGAGGCAATCAATGTCTCTTGCTGGACATTTTATTTCCACAAGTCTAGTCTCACAGCAATCGCAGGAACAAATGCCATCTGGACTAGCTCCGATAAATTGCAGTTTTTTATGAATAAAAAGACCATAAGAAGTAATTTTTACATTTTTGTGTCCTTCTTGCAGTAGCAGTAGTTTCAAGTTTTCTAAAGCTAATGGCTTTAATTTGGCTCCCTTTGATATTTGAGACAAATGTAGCAATTTAGGAGGATTGATGATGCTTTCTACTAATTTTGAGCAATCTGCTGATAGACTGCGTTTTAGTGACTCCATTCTTGTGTGAATTTTGTATCATCAATGTTAATTATATTGCTGTACACTTGAAGGTTAATTTAATACGTAATAAAATGGAATTTTAGCAGGCGAAAGAAATTTGTCTAGTCCTGTCCAATTTTTCTTCTGATTTAAAAGAAAAAATGCTGGTGCAATGCAAAAAACTGCTAGCTAGCTAACGCTTGTAGAAGGATCCAGAGAAGGTGCTACTGTAGTTTTTCTTGTGTGAAACGTGCACAAGAATCAATGTAACCATACGTACAAAGTTTGTACGTATTTATACACTAAAGGACGAGGCTTTAACAAGTTTCAGAAAGTAATGTGAATGCATGAACTATCTTAGCTAGTTATATGAGTTACATACATACGATGAATTGTATTCACATAGGAGATAACAAGCCCATCTGCAAAGACATGGTTAAACAAGAAAATAAAACATAAAATCAAAAGGAAACAAATAAAATAAATAAAATGTAAAAAACGTGCCACACAAAACATAAATAATATATATTATACATGTATTGTTTTAATGTACCATTCCACATCAGTAAATTAAACACTTGAAATATTTCTGCCAAAAATGGGGGTTTCTGTATCCTCTACCTCCTCGCCCTTACTAATTGGTTGCTCCTTTTGAATGCTGATGGCCTTCTAACTCCTTCAAATCTTCAGTCGTAAGCTTCTTCTTGTGCTTGCTTTAATGGAGTTCTGGTTTTAATAATAATTGCAAATGCTGATTGGTTGCGATCATATTCCTTGGCAATGTTAATAATACGGGTGCCTTCTTCTTATTTACGACATCCAACTTTGATGACATAGAAATCATTTTTTCTTCGTTTTGTATCAGTCTCAGATTCCATAGATAACAAATTAAATTTAGATACTCGTAGTTATATACATATGCTGACTAAAATTTTATAGTAGAAGATATTATAACGCTACAAATGAACATTTCCTCTGCCTTGAGTATTTTACACGAAATTTTCCACGCGGAATTCTGACATGAGAGAAGTCGATCACCGTGTCTTTTCTAAACGTTCTGAAAATGTTTTCGGCACACTATGTTTTGGTGTCTTTTTTTATTTCGACGTGCGTTATGAGCACACCTACCGCCAAATTTTAACTTGAGTGAAAATGTTTTCACAATCGTATGGTGAAATAAGATTCGTATAGCGAGGTGAAGATCTCACAATGTTTGACTTTGTAATGTGAGAAAATCGTATATCAGGGTAATCGTATCTCAAGGGTACACTGTATAGTCGCTTTTTAACCCTTTGACCAGGTATAAGCCCCCCAAAAACAACCTAGACTCGTGTAATTTATTTTCGAAAATTCAATAAAATCGATATTTTATGAACATGCATAGCTCAAATCTTAAATTTAGTTCAATGAACAAAATCTTTTGTACATATACATTCATTCACATATCTACTACTCAAAAAAAATTACAACCATGTGCAATTGTCTCTGTATGAAATGCTTGGAAGCATCTTTTTCAGTAGAGTCAAACGCTATAACGTAGCCGTGCGAGCCACCATAACGATCGTTTTCTCTTTGCATATTCCAAGTATATTAAAAGTCCAAAAAAGTTTACATCACTTTTATCATTTGAATTAATTTTATTCTGATCAGACAAAAAATCACTAACGATCGCAGGATAAAATAATCTTTTATTTTACCGTTTTGAAAGTCGAGCCGATGTTGACTGGTTTTTCCAACTTTTAATCTTTTCCAAGGAATCGCGATTTGTTTAGCTTTTAGCACAAAGCAACGCCTCTCAGATAATCGTTTCATATTGTAAATCATCGACTGATATCTTGTTGGTGATATTTAAAACTTACTAGTGTTCATATCCTTTGTTTAACGTTACTAGATGACAGCTTTATAAACGTCTACCGAAATAGACATAAATGTCGTTTCCCCACGCAACCGGTAAACGACATTCTGGTCGTTTCCCCTGTCAAAGGGTTAAAAGCACAACCATGTTTTACAGTGTAATTCGGTTAGATGGCTAAACTGTTTGACCAATATTTTAGCGATTTGTAGCTTAATCTTTCGAGTGAATGGTATTTCCGTGACAAGTGAATTTCCAAAATGTACAGTCTTTGGGTGTTTTTATGTGCATGTCTTACTTACTTAATCAAAGTAAACCTTAATGCCTTATCGTTGTTTCCCGTGCAACAAGAAAAAGGGCATGGTCTTATATTATGTATACTATAAGTGCATTACCAAGTATTAATATTCCCATGCAAAACATTTCTCAATTCATGTTGAATCCCTTTGCGAAACAACATAACTCAAATTGAACTTTTTAGGTCATAGTAAACCTTTTCTACTGCAAACCCTACATACAATTATATATTAGTCACCTAAATTGCATTAGTTCTGCATTTAGTTCCCAAAAACTTTTACCATTTTTGCTTAATTTTTTAATTGGTTTTGCCATAAAATGTTTGGACATGTTAGAAAAAAAACAGTAAATAAGCTGGGAGAGGCCTTTGATAAATGACTTGTCATCAGTGCACAGTTTTTTATGTTCATAACTTGCCATTGTTTGTTCAGAAGCTCATATTTCTACTAAAGAAACTAAAAAATGTGCACTGTTCCATTGTTAATACACTTATCACCATTTTAGATTTAGAGATGTCCACTACCCATCCAATTGGCTATAAAATGGATTAATCGTCGTCATACGCATCACACCACCCAATTATTCATTGCTTCAGAACACACGCTTTATCGCCCTGAAGATTTTATGCACCACATTGATACAAATCTGCACCACGCTAATTTTGAACTCAGAACCTCCCCTTTTTGCAAACATGCGCCTGACCATTCCTCTACACATATAACTGGTTATTATACAATAGATTAATTGTCATCATACGCGTCACACCTGTCAATCATTCATGGCTTCAGGACTTCATTGCTTGGTAGATTATGGCTCATTATCGTTGTTAACGTTTGCCTAAGTTATACTAACTGCGCTTATTATAGTAAATATTTAATGTTATGTTACTCAAACTCATTTTGTTAAAAAATTCAACCAACCGCAACTAAATTTTGCAACTAATGCTAAATTTTCTAAGCAAAAATTTTTTTATTATCCTCCCTCCCCCCCAACACACCCCCCCCCCCCCCGCAAAGCCAGACATTCATTTAGTCTATCTACAATAAGATGATTCATCAATAATAATAATAATCATAATAATAATAATAATCCATCCGTTTGTCTAAAGTCACGGCTGGAGGCTGGGAAAAAGATTATGCAGTGCGAGATACCAACTCCCGACACACAGCTTGATAGTCTAACACACTAGCTCTTGCACCCATCGACAGCATTTCAGCACTTCAAATAATTGTGAATATAATTAGTTATTACACCTTTTACTCTCACATAATGAACTAGTTTTTAAGTAGACTTTTGCTGCCTTTTCTTTCTTTCAATTATGCCTCATTTAATAAAAACTGTTTATCCGTTTGCTTCCTACTTACTATTAGTTGAACAAGTTTCAACTGTCATTTGCAAACCTCTGGTGCACTTCCTTTTGCGGAGTAAAAGATAACAATTCATTCCCACAGTTAAAGCTATTGCTGCAATAATTAGTAAGGCTATGGCTGCCACCAAGAGTGAACTGACTATCAACAGACAGTAATAGAGTGCCAGATCACCAGAATTTGTTGCTTGAGTATGTGTGAAGGTTCTTTGGGTTGAACTGCTCAGACTTACAACAGCTATTAATTTCTTTAACCGCCATTTGCGGAGAGATTGTTTGACAGTAGGAGGCAAGGTAGCCGAAAAACACGACAAAGTGCAACATTATTGTTTCTTCAATTTTTTGTGTGATAAACCTGCATAAAACAATTGTTAAATACTGTAAAAGTTTTGTGCAACCCTTACTTACTCCACCAGTATAAGATTCAATGCATAAGTTTATACATGTATCTTTACATGTATCAAGCACATGCAATGAACAGGCCCAGAACAGCTCTGCTCTGTAACACAAATGTTCAGGCTTATATAGCGGGTAGCCTCGCTTCTTGTTCCACTTGATTAGACTCGGCTCAGCTCGGTTTTGCTCGGCTGGGTTCTACTCAGCTCAGCTGGGCTTGGCTCTGACCGGCTTAACTCTCGCCTCGTTATTCTGGCTGACTGAGCACAGCCCACCTCGGCTTTGCTCAGCCCTAAACTCAGCTCTCAGTGGATCACATTCCACAACAATACCCTGAGTGATCAATTATGTGTACTTTTGACTCTGAAGTCATCTTGTCAGTAGTAAAACTAGTTCCTTTAATGTTAGTTTGAACTACACATAAACGCATTGCTAATACAACAGTTGCAAGCAGTTGTTATGGGTAAATTTGATATTTTTGCAAGTAATTGCAAGAGCAATAGAAAAACGAACAAAGAGCTGTAAAGTTTTTTGTTTGCTAATGTATTTATAAACTTCCAACTCAACTTTTGAACTTTTTACTTTAATAATTTTTGAAACATCAATAAACTTCAGTTACCCACAAAAAGTTTCTGAAGCTGATTTTTGTTGAAAGTATTAAATTTATGTTTCAGATTTCTTTTACTTTTACTAAATTACTAAAAGTAAGAGACTGCCACAGCTCAATCAAATGAATTTATTTTAATGTTATAACAGTCTGCTTCTTCATTGTTTTATGGTTTGTTCAGTGACATACACTAAGCAGCCAGTATCAACTGATATCATCAATCGACCATGTTTTTAGCTTAAAATTGTTCAAAGTTTTTTTATTCAAACTCAATCAATTTATCAACAAAACATAAAAAATATTTCCTGTTGAATGTTTTTATTTTAAAGTTAATGATAAACAAAGTAAAAATGATGTTTGCTGCACTTGCAAGAAAATTATTGTTGGGCTCAGTGCATGCTTGCGGCTATTAATCATATTAACTAGTGTCATGACCTTTTGAAGCTATCATGTGATACACTAATGATTGTAAACTAGAAATTAGACTTTTGAGTTCCACACTTTAGACATGACACTATGATCAGATGTCATTGACTCAACAGTCTGATAACACAATGAATGACACTTGGATAAACCCTTTACTGATATATTTCATGAAACAGCTAGATGATAATAAGTTTCCATTTAACATAAAACTTTGGCTTCTCCTCTTCGCTTATCCAATGCGCTTGTCAAAAAGGAGTCAAAAGCGAGCAAATCAAACTGGCTTATGTCATTGCAGTAGTAAAAATATATAAAGTATGATGTTATCAAGCGGAATGAGATGGTTTGAATTCTGCAACATGTGAGCTCTATAGAAAGAACTTCGTAGGATTCATCCCACTAGGATAATAAAACTAACAGATTCTGTGCTTTATAAAAACCAATAACTAAAGAGTAGAAAATGTTTAAAAAAGTAAAAATACAGTAGACGCTCCTATAGCATATACATCACTTACATGTATAATGTAAATTCCAGATAAGGTAAACAAATTATGCAATGTTTTGGCTCTGTACTATGTAAAAATATTATCCAAAGTGTCAAGTAAGGGTAATTTCTCAAATTCAATTTGATGTATGTATTGTGTTATATCTATCATTTACATATAATATATGTAATATATATATATATATATATATATATATATATATATATATATATATATATATATATATATATATGTATATAACTTTCATGACATTCTAGTTCTTTGTGATAGATTGTCAGACGTGTCAACAAACCACAGAAAAAGTAGCTGTGTAATTATTTATAAATAATCAGAGGTGATCGATTGATGTAAGGGTTACAGTGTCGGTCTGCCAATCTAAATTTCACGAGTTGGGAGTAATGCCGAAAGTTATCTCTTATCCTAATCTTTACCACTACATATAAATAAACAACATTTTTTTAGCTTAGTTTTTATGGCCAGAGAAATGAATTTAGAAAGAACTTGGAATTGATTCTGCAATTTACATGTATTTTGCTGTTTGTATAACATAAAATCATAATGACGTAAATGTTCTTAGAATGGATCATTTACGTGGTAGGAGCGTCTACTGCAGTACATTTAAATAATATTATGCACAAGCTGAATAGTTTGGATGTTACATAAAAAGACTAAAAACCAAATAAAATATACTTAAGGCTTTGAGTATATATATATATATATACATATATATATATATACATATATATATATATATACTCAAAATATGTAGGATGGGAGGCCCCCTAATAAGAGGCCTTCGTATATATATAAATTATCTAAAATGTGTATAGCAAATTGATAATAGGAGGCGGAACATTTTTGCCTCTTATCGAGGATATATTTTTAAATTCGTTAGAGGTAGTTTTGAACTTGGAGTTGTCTCCTCAAGGATATGTGTCTAAAATTAATGAATTCATAGGTAAAATTTTTACACACTTAAGAGTTAAGTCTCCTTACCCCAAATTTTGCAATAAAATGCACAACTGATGGCTGCCAGCTGAGCTTTTATAGGCAGGTTTTTATCAGGCATGAAATCAAAGTGTTATGTGATGTGGATAATAAACAAACCAATTATGAATTGAATTAGCAAGAAGTTATTTTTTGAATATAAACCTTTAAAACTGATGGTTTGATTTCGATGATTGTGGTCTATCTTTTGAACTTATGTGTAAATTGGCTACTTTTCCTCAATATAAAAAACTCATAGCATTTTATTTATTGTACAACAAATATAGTTTGCAATTGTGGATGTTGGCTGACTGGTTATTGTCATGGCAAGAAGGGACTGAATGGTAGGTACTAAAACAGCTGGTTTACCTAACATTTTTATCCAAAAAGTTGTAAATGCATTAAAACCAATTAAAATAGTTTGTATTTTATTACTTCACAACAGTGCTAAAAATAAATAGCAAACAGCAACACATTTATGCAAACATAGTATGATCATGCAGAACTACGCTAAAAAATCATCTCTTGATATTAATGTTAAGAAATCAACAACATATTGATACTTAATTACAAAAACGATATAATACCAAATAAATTTAAAAGATATATTCTACAAAAGTAGAGACATTATTATTCAAACACATACAAAGTATTCACAATGTGTTTTTATTATTTGTTATGATTCATCAGTGTCAGTTTATAAAACAAAATATTATTATGTTTTATTTCGTATTGTAAAATGACGCTATTAAACTATACAGTTATATATCCATGTACATATACATATGTACATGTATATAGTTTTAGTGCGCATGTAACAATCGTAGGATATGGAATGTTCAAAAATAGATAGAATGTTAATTTTGACTTCTCCCCTGGTATTCTAAATCACTGCAAGATAATTTAGATAAAAATAGCAAATTTGATGCTTCTATGGAAGAAATCGTATTTACAGGGGAGATAAATCCTAAAATGTCATTTTCGCCAGATCTCTCATAGAAGTGGAAATGACAGCTACGGCACTTTTTCAGCTTTTAATTATCCATACAATAATTAGTCTAAATCACTGCAGAAATTTCCACTGAAAAACGGTGCCAATGGAAACGCAAGATAAACTGTCTTGGCCCACGGCCTATACGGCATCAAAGTGTTAATTGACTTCATAACAAGTGTTTGGAAAACCATGAACAGGCCATTAGGCAAGCCACTAATTAAAAAGCTTACACTGTTCTGGCTACATTATTACAAACATACTGTAAGAATTGCTTGCAGCTAGTTTTCTGATGAAGGCAGCAAAAATTCAGTTATTTTATCTTAGTTCATTGGCTATCATTACAACAATGCATCAATAGTTACAAAGAACATTTTTTTGCTTCTACTAGCACTTTATATTTGTATATTTGTATTAAATAAAACGTTGATGTTTGTCAATAAAATGCTACCTCACCAAGCGGAGAGTGGTTAAGCGAATTACTTCATCTAATGAAGAACAGGTTCAGGCTTTTCTTTTTTACCGGTTTTAATAGGCAAACATCAAACAGAGCAGACAGTAGTCAATAATTTCTATAGTACGCAACAATTTTGTCTGTGCCTCTGAAGCTAGGGGCAGAGATTAAAAAAACTATTTTTATTGGTTTGGCTACTGGTGGCATACAGCTTAAGAGTCGACTACCCTAACACATGCAATAATGAGCTGTCTTCTTTAAGGGTAGAATAATTGTGGATGTAATTATTCTCTGCACTTTATCAACACGCATGACCATCCCTCAAAGTACAGCGGACTGCCATGGGTATTAGTAATAACAATACAATGATAATTGTAAAGTATGAAAGCCGCAGTCTGAAAAAATACATATTACATACATATACATATTTTAAATAAACTGATAACTAACAATGAATAAGACATGTAAGATAGATTTTAGAAAAAAAACTAGAAGGTGCTATGCTAGATAATGAACACCAAGACTAATGAATGAACTATAACAAATGAAAACAAGCAATCAGACAGTAGGGGACACATAAGTGGATGACAAAAAGAGGCCTTAAGAAAGAGGCAGGGTGTCTAATAACAGCAGCGCAAGACTAAGCACTGCAAACCAATTCCAGGAATGGTAACTAAGTGCAGGTTGTGTAAGACAAAGGGTGAAACAGCCATATTGTAAACAAATGCTCAAAGATTGCACAAACTGAATACAATATCTGACTTGATCAAGTGGCCTCAGCAGATTGCTGGAGTATCTGTAAGA
Organism: Watersipora subatra; assembly: GCF_963576615.1. Taxonomy (NCBI): domain Eukaryota; kingdom Metazoa; phylum Bryozoa; class Gymnolaemata; order Cheilostomatida; family Watersiporidae; genus Watersipora; species Watersipora subatra. Next base: position 41,078,686 of record NC_088712.1, read on the forward strand.
AGCATAACATACCACACACAGCATAATAGTATAATCATAGGGTAGAGCCAGTGTCTGAGAATGACAAAGTGAAAGGTTTAGTACTGATCAAAAAAGAAACAACAGATTGTCAGATTAGTTGTATAACCATCATATGTGATGCCAGAGTAAAAAGAAGAAGGAAATATATAAAGGAGATGTACAAAGTGCAAGATTTGAGCATCGAAGGCTGTAGAATTTTCAACCGAAAGTAATATAATGTATGTAGTGATAGGAGTGATTGATACATTATTCAGCCAGCTTGTGTCATATCTCATTGAGGTCAGTGCTCAACAGTCTTTCAAACAACTCAGAAAACAGTGCTGCTAGGAGCTGGTCAGATTTTAAGGACAACTATTCAGTAAAATGACTCGTTAAAGTCAAAATCATCAGGCTAAGGCCTTGGCTCACCTCCTACCAGCCACCCGGTTGTGAAGACAGTTTTTAGAATGACACTAATAATATAAATAATAGCAGTGTCTGTCCATATGTCTAAAGCTAGATATAGAGGTTAGGAAAAACATTGCATGGGAAATTGAACTCCAATCTTTGGCTGAGCAGCTGTGCACACTAACAACTAACACTAAAAACGGCTCAGCTTAACCACCTTGCAGCTATGTTGGGCAGTGGGCCAAGGCAGTTTATTCTTGTATCTCCTTTGGCACCCCCTTTCAGTGGCAATTTCTGCAGTGATTCAGACTAATTTTGATATGGATAATTCAAAACTGAACAGTTGCCACAGCTGTCATTCCCAATTCTGAAAGAAATTTGATAAAATTTTATTTTAGGATTTATCACCCCTGTAAATAAGATTCTTTCCATAGAACCATCAGATTTGCAACTTTTTATAATATTCATTTTGCTGCAATTTAGGATGTCATTGGTGAAGTCAAAATTCATCTTTTATCTACTTTCTAACTTTCTATATCTTACGATTGTTACAACCACATGTAAACTATATACATCTATATACGTATATGTAAATGTAAATGTGTGTACAGTTGTATGGTTTATTAGCTTTATTTTACACAAAAAATTCAAAACCTCTTTAATTATGTTTTATAACCTGAAACTGATGAATCATAGAATATAATAATTGGTGATTATTATTAGCATTATTATTAGTGGTATTATTAACAGCTAATATCAGCAGTCTTACAAAACGAGCTGGGATATTTCAAAATATCGCATATCCTAACTATTTGTTCAATATGTTTAGTTCTTAATCATTTTCCTCACTATCGGCATCTTCTGCTACTCCTGCTACAGTTTTGTTTCAGTGCATGCATGTGTAAAGCTCTGTGTAAGGCAGCTCTGCCATGATACTGGCACATCAGTTCCCTCGGAACCTGGATTTTGACACTCCCATAGAACAGCTTGTAGAATTTCAGGTGGGGCGATAATTCTGGTATGACACTTTACTGCATACTCATCATTTTCCTTACCCAGTATCCACCGATGTAAAGAAGGAAATTGTGCTTTGGCAAGTTGTGTTGTTGACCCTTTCCATATACATGTATGTATAGCTGCTACATAATTGACACAATGCACATGGTTTTCAGCGATTGAAGGGAGGGACTGACTGGTTTAGACCTAGACACAAACAGCCGGTCTGTTAATCAGTTGAAGTCTGTACCATTTTCCTGGGTGCTATCTCCTTGGCCATAGAGTCTGCGTGTGTAGGTTTCACAGAGAGAATAAAGTCGCTTTGAAACTTAAATGATTCCCAGAGTCCTTTCATTACCTGCTGAAGGTCGACTTCTGAAATACTCACTCACCTCACAGTGTTTTCTCATAACAAGCTCAATTTTGCTGTTATTTGTCTCTGATGGCATATGTTCTGTGAATCTAGTAGCGATTGCAGACAACTTGAAGCGTACACTATTTGAAACAGACCATTCAGGCTCTTTAATAGTGTTTTCCAGCTTTCTAGACAGTGACTAGTCAATGTTTATTAAGTTAATTTTTTGAGAGTCATGTATGTGAGCTACACAAATCATGTCAAAGCTCAAACAGTGAATGCACTTATCTTGTATCTTATTATTTTCTATTATTCATCTGTGTCAGGTAATAAAACATAACTAATCTGTGTCAGGTTATAAAACATAATTATAGTGTTTTGAATAGTTTTTGTAAAATAAAGCTATTAAACCATACAATTATTTACATACATGTATGTACATATTCATATATACATGTATATAGTTTACATGTGGGTGTAACAATAGTACGATATGGAATGTTCGAAAATAGATAGAAGATAAATTTCGACTTCACCAATGACATCCTAAATTACAGCAAAATAATTATGATAAAAAGTTGCAAATCTGACGCTTCTATGGAAATAATTTAATTTACAGGGGAGATAAATCCTAATATATTCTTTTTATCAAATTTATCATAGAAGTGGGAATGGCAGCTGTGGCAACTCTTCAGTTTTGAGCTCTCCATACCAAAATTAGTCTAAATCACTGCAGAAAATGCCACCAAAATGGGGTGCCAAAGGAACATCATTTCTAGAACTGTTTTGCCTGCTCGGCCCATAGCCGATGTGTAATAATTTTACAAATTCAGCTTGCCAGACTGACAGGGTACCAGTTTTTCTGTAATAAGAATTCTGGGCCTCCTTCTGCTCTAAGCCATGGTTGGAGGTTTGGAAAAAACGTTGCGTAATAGGTAAGGTTTCATACCGGGTAAATATTGAAAAGTTGCAACGAAAAAATTATTTTTTACAAATAAATTGCTGCTTTGATAATTTCCCGAGGTAAAGTTTTTAGAATTCAGCCCGTTCATGAAACATCACTGCCAGAGACAGCTAGAGGAAAAGCACAAGGATAGCGACAGCTGAGAAAATTAGGTTTTCACACTGATCAAGAACAGTCCCAGCAATCTTGTACTATGGGTAGAAAATCAGCAAGGAGATGCAAACAAACATTTGTAAAAAACATTTTAAAGAACTGATCAGTTTACACTCTCATACATTTACAAGTAGAACTGCTTGGAGTTTGTATTTGATGGAGAACAGGCTAATGAAAAGGCTGTACTAATGAACTACCAATACAATCATCCAGGCACCTTGCTTGTAGCTGTGCATATATGCAGGATAAGACAACTTGTGCTTAGAGGCCACTGATGATGGATAGTCAAAGCTGCCATGATTTTTCGCAAGCTTTTTAAAAACGTGTGGTTCTCCTTGCTGTCTGTTACACTTTAATATAACGCTTGCTGTGCTTCTGGAAATGTCAGCAATTATTATACGGTTTAAACAGTAATTAAGATGCTTGTGACATTTTAGTCTCAATTTTAATACATAGTTCATTTGCTTCGATGTCTTAACGGCCTCTTTTCCTGTCAAATTCAAAAATAGTTGGTCAAAAAGTATTGAAGTTTTTCCATCATTTGAAATTTTGTTGGTTGTTTTTGGTGTTCTGACAGACAGGATGTTTTAAGATTAAAATTAGCAAAACTCAATTCCAGTTACAATGCTCACACAAAAAAAGTTCTCAGACCTCTCCAAAAATTACATCCATAGTCATGCTAGTTGTTTATAAAAATAGACATACTGTCACGTTATCAATGGATACTCATGTGTTCATACAGTATTTAAAGCAAACCAGTGGGACTAATTCTAATCAAACTATCTTTATAATATTTGAAACTGGCTATAGCGGTGTATCTAAGGATAGGCTTACATTCTAATTTGCATCTAAACACTCATAAGCAAACACAAATAATATGTACGTCAATAAATATGCATAATACCGCAACTTGGCTGCAATAGCCGATGACATCACTGGATGAAGAACAGAAAGTGCAACGATTGACATCTTTTTGGAGTAAACATTTTCTTCTGAACTTTATCAATGCAATCAAAAATTCTCAATTTTAATTTTGAAACATCCCTGCAGCCAAATCAAATAAAACAACATGCAGAAAGTCAAAAGAAGGAAAATACAACGATTATATAACGATTTTTAAAACTTTATGCAATGGACAATTTCAAAATATTGGTTTTAAAAGGTTTATAGGAAGTATTTGCCAAATAATGACATCAATATTAGTTGTACGTCCTACTCAATAAATAGTGAGTAAGAGTTGCAACATTTTCGATGATATCAACATTTTAATCTTTTTATGAAAACGCTTTGATAAATATAATTAGCTCGTGTAATACATTCAACTTTGAAACAGAGAGCTACATTGCAAATCTCACAAAAAGTGATGGTTTTAGACGTGTGTGAATTTTTTAGTTAACTATATCATAACTATTGTGTCACACATGCAAGAGTACACCACATTTCATCCAACATATATAACAAGAATTTTAATCTAATTTTTAATTTAAGAGCTTTTAATCAAAAGCTGTAAAGGTTGACTTGCACAAAATAAATTCACATTACAGGTGTATAGTATCAAAAGATTGACCATGTCTTACTCTGCTGTGTTGTTGGTGCAAAATATGTGTAAATGTAATTGCAATTTTTAAAAGCTCTAAATCGAACAGTTAATCGCCGCCGGTTGGAATCAATTTATTTTACTGACGTAGGCTAGTCCAGCATTTTTGGTTATTGTTTTGACAACTGATGTTCTCACGTGAAATTGAAGGCCAATACAAGGCTCAATAGAAAAGTTCTCGTAGCATTAGTTTATGACAAACACTTCGGGTTTTATCGAGAAACCCATATCAAATATAGATGCTCGCTACTTTACAGCTTTGTTTCGGCTTGGTCTAATCATCTAGTCGTTATCTGATCATGAAACTTGGGGAACTTGAACCATTTTTCGCCTGAGTTTGAGGGCATAGCATATTTAGCTGACTTTAGACTCTTACAAATTCAAGAATATACCAGTCAGAGGTATAGATTCTTTTGTGTTTACACACAATTTGTATATTTACACAAGCAAACGAATGAAAAATTTCAGAAGAATAATGTGGGAGATAACTCCGACCGAAAATGACCAAAAATGCTTTTTTAGCGACTATTCAAAAACAATTATTGCTCCTAACATATAATTTGCCTTTGTTTCTGTTATTATTTCTGAATTTCCCCAAGGCTCAGCTATCTAACACTAGTCTCGTCTTCTCTGTAGATGCATCGGGTCAGCGTATAGAAGCCATAAGCCTGCAAGATTAACGTCTTAGTCGAAATACTGCAATAGTAAAGGTCCAGGTCAACTTGTGGTTTCAACAAAGTCACACATTTTTCTCATGTTTACACCAATTCACATATGCAGATTTTATTAAAACCATCTAAAGTTTGTGTTTCATACTGTAAACCGCTTAAAATTGAGTTTCAAATGGCCTCCAAACACCTTTTTAAATCACCTTAATTAAATGAGATGATCCCGCTTGTCAAGCTTTAACTTTTCTGATTATTATCCTTTCATTATCAAATTTTCTGTTTTCTTTTGGTTTGTGATTGTGATAGTAATGAAGCTTGAATTATTTTATTAACATATATTCCTAAATGTTATCAATTGTTGTAGCTTCAAATGCATATGTTTTGCCTGAGTTGGTCGTAGGTGGTGGCACCACTGCTAATAAAAAACCGCTCTTGTGGGACCCAGCAGATGTCTTCTCGCTTTGATCATGTGAAATTGTTTGTTGAGCCTTTGCACATGAATCTCACATTAACATCATTGTTCTCTTGATCATAGCCAATTGCCATCCCCATATACTACCGACCATCATATATACAGGCCAGATATTGTCCAGGTTGAGGTGTTAAGGTATTGCTGGTAACATGTGAGTCATCAGTCTTCTCAACTTTATATCTTTGTAGCATACATTTTTTTCAACAAGTGGTGAAAGTTTTCAAACTTCAATGGCTTTCCTACTGAGTGGCTTGAACCAGTGCTGTTCCCGACAACCAATGACTCGTTGTGTTGATTTGAGCCTTGGCTCCAAAATCGCTGCCTAATCTGCGGCTTCATCAGTGGGTACATAAAACACCTCCACCCCAGCAATGTTTTCCCTAGCATACTTGTACAGTTGCTCAGTACTGAGCAGTCTTTCTTTTCCTGACTTAAAGGTTGACCTGCAACAAAATTCACATTACAGTTATTTGGTATCAGAAGATTCACCATGTCTTACTCTGTTGTGGTGTAGGTGCCAAATGTGTGAAAATGTAATTACAAGCTCTTAAAAGCTCAAAAACGAAAAGCTGCCGTAGGTTCGAATCTCTCTATTTCTTGGACGTAGACATGATATTTGGTTATTGTCTTGTCACGTGATGTTCTCATGTGAATTAAAATGCCAATAAAAAGCTCAATGTAAAACTTATCGTAGAACTGGTTTATGACAAACATTTCGGGTTTTACCGAAGACACCGTATCAAATATAGATGCTTGCTACTTTACCGTTTTCTTTTGGTTTGGTCTAATCGGCAAGTCGTAATCTGATTATGTGACCCAATACATCGCAAACAATTTCTGCAGCACTTTTCGGTTACAATCCAAATCGTAAAATCCGGATAACGCATTTTAGATTGTATACATACATTCCAGAGAACGCTCATCAGATTCATTAAAAAAACCTACCTCAAGTGACTCATGTGAATTATTTCAGTGATGGATCTGGCGCCCAATACAAGAATTACAAGAACTTTGCCAACTTATGTTACCATGAGCTTGATTTCAATCTTACAGCATCTTGGAGCTTCTTTGCCATCTCACATGAAAAAGGTCCGTGAGATGGGATTCGCGAGGTGGTCAAGAGACTGGCCACCCGTTAATCCAAGCAGTTAGTTAAGTCAGGAAAAGAAAGACTGCTCAGTGCTAAACCACTGTGCAAGTATGCTAGAGAAAACATTGCTGGGGTGGAGGTGTTTTATGTACTCACTGAAGAAGTCGCAGAACAAGCAGCGAATTAAAAACCAAGGTTCAAGGCAGCACAACGAGTCATTGGTTTTCAGAACCAGCACTGTTTCAAGCCGCTCAGTAGAACAGCCATTGAAGTTTGCAAACTTTCACCACTGGTTGATGAAAAATGTATGCTACAAGAATACAAAGTTGGGAAGACTGATGACTCACATGTTACCAGCAATACCTTAACACCTCAACCTGGACAATATCTGGCCTGTATATATGATGGTCGATGGTATATGAGGATGGCAATTGGCTATGATCGAGAGAACATTTGTGTTAATGTGAGATTCATGTGCAAAGGCTCAACAAACAATTTCACATGGCCACAGCAAGATGACATCTGCTGGGTACCACAAGAGCATGTTCTATTAGCTGTGGCGCCGCCATCTACCACCAACTCAGGCAAAGCATATGCATTTGAAGCTACAACAACTGATAACATTGAGGAATGTAAGTTAAGAAAATATTTTAGGCTCGTTACTATCACAATCACAAATCAAAATTACACGGCATATTTGAACTTGATAGGATAATATTCTAATAATCAGCCAAGTTAAAGCTTGACAAGGGGGGATAACCTCATTTGATTGAGGCAAGTTTTAAAGAAGTTTGGAGGGCGTTTGTAACTCAATTTTCAGCATTTTATAGGCTGAAACACAAACTTGTGATAGTTTTAATGAAATCTGCATATGCTAATTGGTGTAAAACATGAAAAAAATGTGCGACTGTTGAAACCGCAGGTTGACCTTGACCTCTCCTTTTGCAGTAATTCGACAAAGACCTTATTCTTGTATGGCTTCCAGACGCTGACCTGATACATCTACAGAGAAGATGAGACTAGTTTTGGATAGCTGAGGCATGGAGAAATTTAGAAATAATAACAGAAACAAAGGCAAATTACATGATAGGAGGGATAATTGTTTTTGAATAGTCGCTAAAATAGCATTTTCGTTCCTTTTTGGTTTAAGTTATCTCTCCCATTATTTATCCAAAAAATTTCAAACCTATTTGTTTGTGTAAATATAGAAACTTTGTGTAGACACAAAAATCTAGATATTTAACTTGTATATTCTTCAGATCATATGAGTCTAAATTCAGCTACATGTAGATGTGCTATGCCCTCAAACTCGAGCTACAAATGGTCAATGTTGAAATCTTCTTAGCACCTGAACCAATGACCCTAGAATATCAAAATTTGGGATATAAGCGCTTTTCAATATGGGCAACAACATATTAAAATAATCATCAAAATCTGAGACTATGAGGTTTTTTGAGTTAAACTTGGTAAATTATATGCCAAATATATTTTTGCAAAACTACAATTTTTAAAATAAAGCCAAAGCATGTGTGCTTAACTGAAATGGTTGATTTTTACAGTCTCATTTTTATTTAATGAGTTTCCAACATACTTTTAATTTGTCCATAAATGACATTTGAACGAAGATAGCAACAGGGATTCACACAAACATCTATTAACAAGGGGACAAAAAGATTCTCACTTTTACCATATATCTGAAAAATATTAGGAAAACTTGGAAATGTTTATAATACAATAGATACTTTATACTTCAAAGTTTAGTATGTCATAACTCAAATTATTTTAGAGTGTTTTTATCATGACCATGTCTAATAGTTGTTGAGATGAATTGTTGAAAAAATGCAACCAGATGGGAAAATTCAATTATTATCACAATTTTCTTATTACACACGCTGTCTGTTGGCATGTAGCAGCCACAAGTAAAAAGGCTTGACCTCAATATTAATTAACATCTATGTAGCCAGGTGCCCTTTTTGAAAACCCGCAAGGTTGGCCTTGGTGTCATGAAAGCAACCAGCATGAAGTTTTGGCCTTCAGTTACCACAGTTCTTAGATGGGTTATTTAAGAGACAGGAGTGGTTTTGAAGTATTTGACGGTGCGATTTATAAGATTTTGAAGCGATGTTGAGGCCTTCACCGTTGGTTTGCACCTTCTTTAAAAACTCCATGTATCAGGAGGGGAGGAGTCTACAAATGCTATAATATAGTTATTTTGATTATACTTCAACATTAGTCGTATTGGATGATGTAGCAATGGAAATGTGAGTGAAGCCAAGATTAATTAGTATAATCAGCTTGCATTCAGCTCTGTATTTGGCCAGATCATCAAGCCAGTCCATAAAACAATGTTACCTAATCAACCTCAGAGCTAACCTTTAGAGCTAATTGTGGTGTACCAATTCATTGCCTATAGTTGCTGGGACAGGCACAAATTTCTGTCTGTTACTCCCTTTATTCTTAGCCCTGCCTAATTTAGGTGCAGGTGACCAATGGACTGAGAAATATGGGTCGGAGTGGTCAAGTTTCAGCTGATTGCCGGGTTTATCCTGCGGGTCTATAAATACACCTATTTATGAAGCAAGACTAACATTAATCGTCACAGTATTTCTAGATGTGACAGAGATGTTATTTACGGCTGCTGCAGTCAAAGCAAGGCCAATGTTATTACAGCTGCTTATCTAGTATTTTGCAATATTATCACATACTCGTTATATACGCATTATGTGGCTCTCAGCCTGAAGGGCCAGGTTTGTAAGGCAGAGCTAGTTAAAGAGTGGTAGAACACACATGTGAATAATAAAGCCTGCTCTGTAACACTTACTAGAACCAACATGTACATTCAAACATAAAACATTAAAAATACCTATTTTTGTTACGGTATATGCATGCATGCTATATGCTGACCTTAGAGCAAATCAGATGATGCAGTTTACAGAAAGCTGTTTGGAAAATAGAACTGTCTGGGCCCTAGCTTGTATATTATTTAGCCGTTTGGCCTTGCTGCTAGAATTTTTAAGATAACACAATGGCAGTTTGAACGAGCTAGAATAAATAAATGCAGGGTTAAATCCAGATATATATATACATATATATATACACGAATCTCAATGTTTGTCTGTCTGTCATTCATTCACCAAATTATAGCGATAAAGCCTTAGCAATGAGAAAATCGCCTTGCAGTATATTGGACTCATGACATTCAGACCGCAAGTCTACTAACAAGAGTGACTAACCACAAGGCTAAGCCATTCTTATCACTCCCATCACTCTTACCATATACAGTAAACGCTCCTATAACGTAGGCCTATACCTCTTAGAACTAAAGTCTAGACGACATACATTTCTGTAAAGTTTTTGCTTCCGACTACCAAAAAAGTTCCATATTACATGCTAAGTCGAGTGAGTTCTCAACTTTGATTTAAACGTTAGTTTGTATTGATTGCTTTACATGTAAGAGAGAAGACTATGTGAATATAGCATTATACATATTATGTATATAATTTTCGTAGCAATCTAGTTGGTTGTGACAGATTGCCAGATGTACCGACAAAACAGAGAATAGGGTAATTGTGCAATGTTCATAAATATAAAGGCGATTGATTGGCGCAGGTGTTACAGCGTAAGTCCACCAATGTGAATGTAACGAGTGGGAGTATCATCACTAGTTCTATTTTTTCCTAACCTTGACCTCTGAATACAGATAGGTGATGAGCAGGCAGAACAGCTTTTGTAAAATATTTTGTTGTTTTGTTTCCTTGTAGACATAAAATATTTGTTATTAGTTTTCCTTTGCAGATTATACATTGCTGTTTAGAAATATTAGTAAATCGTTGTAAATGAATGTCAAAGATGTACGCTCCCCAAGTTATTGTGGAAGTACTGAAAAATGGTAAAAAACAAATGAGGTTGATCAAAAACAGAGAAAAGTTGTCAATGCACCCTAATATTACTGCAGTTACAGTACACCCCACATATTTAAAAAAAATTACGTCAAGTTTTTCCTCTTTGTATGCCCGAAAGGTCAGTTTGGAAAGGTCTTTGAATGGGTTGTGCAATTCACATGTATTTTACTGTTCTTATATTGTACAATCAATATATTGTAAACTTCACTGGAAAATATTATTTATGCTGCAGGAGCTCGTAATGTAGGCCTACTGTATATTCTTTCAACGATTGGAAAAGCCAAAGTTGCACTTCCTATAGGTAGCTAATTGATATTACCTTTGGTGTTTTGTTTTTTTTAAATCTAATTTTTACCATTATACATTTTTAGTTGGTAGTTTTCAATGGATTTCAATTTTCAATTTTCAATTTCAATTTCAAAGGTCCTGGTACACTCATGTTTCTGGTTTTCCTAAGATTCGATCACTAAATATACATATGACTAACAATATACAGTGTCGTATACGCTTTCACTGCCGTATGCTCAGTTATGTGAAATATATGGTCGACTGCGCATTTTCGCGAACTTCCCAGTAATTGCGTAGTAGCCTGATTTTATTATCCGTTGACAACATAACCAGTGATATTTAGGACTTTTATGGTATTGACAATGTTGTCCAAAATTTGTTGTATAAAATTAGCATTGAATCACAAGATAATTTTAAATTTTTGTTTAGAAATTTCCAACCGAAAAAACCAACATTATTGTGTAAGTTTTATGTAAGAACCTTCCGAGATACATGTGAATTGGATTACTTATCATAAGCAGAGTAGGATTAAGTCTGTCATTAAATATGTCATTAATATTAGTTTTAGCACTGGCTCACATTCAATCATCTGTTAAAGTATTCGTGATGTTTTTCGTCATTAGTTAGTCTTGCCTAAGGTATGTTATGGTATGCTATTATAAAGCAATTATGCTGTGGTTTTTGTATCTGTTTTTGTCGTTGATGAGTTATGCTAGCAGCATTGTTTTGC